>NW_024081627.1:0-55925 GCF_003009895.1 Hyaena hyaena | reverse complement strand
GATTCCCTTGCTTTTGGGGATGTGTCAAGTAAGAAGTTGCTGCGGTGGAGGTCAAGGAGGTTGTTTCCTGCTTTCTCCTCTAGGGTGTTGATAGTTTCCTGTCTCACGTTCAGGTCCTTGATCCATTTTGAGTTTATTTTTGTGTATGGTGTGAGAAAATGATCTAGTTTCATTCTTCTGCATGTTGCTGTCCAATTCTCCCAACACCAACTGTTAAAAAGGCTGTCTTTTTTCCATTGGATATTCTTTCCTGCTTTGTCAATGATCAGTTGGCTGTATACTTTTGAGGCCACTTCTGAGTTCTCAATTCTGTTCCATTGGTCTATGTGTCTGTTTTTGTGCCAATACCATACTGTCTTGATGATGACAGCTTTGTAGTAGAGGCTAAAGTCTGGGATGGTGATACCTCCCATTTTGGTTTTATTTTTCAGTATTACTTTTAGACCAGTGTTTTTTATCCTCTGGTTTGAGATGTATTAGTGGGTTATGAGAACAATTTAGTGGGTTGCAACCAGCATTTTCAAAAATTGGAATAAAACAGACAATAAAATATCAAAGTGTCTTCATGAATGATGGTTTTATTTTGGGAAACTTTGTTTTAGTATTGTGTATTTATGGATGTGTATGTGTATGTTCTAAGTAACAGTGTAGAATCTATTTCAGGTAGGCTTAAAATATATTTTAAAAAAGGAAAACCACTATTCAAGAGAATTTGGAGGCAAGTGAAAGACCTCATTGAGAGGGAGACACTTCACTCCTTGAGCACCTTTTCCCCCAGTGACCAGCACGCTGAGTCCTGGGTTTCCCAGGAGGTAGCCAGCCACGCAGGCTGCGCTCACACATGAATCTCTTAAAGGGAATGAACGCTCTCTACAGTCACAGGTAATACACACATATGTGCCAGCACATATGCCCACCTTCACTTGGAAAAGTCCCCCACCCCACCCCCACCCCTGGCTCTGGGAGGCATCCCTAAGCCCTGGTAGATTCACAGAATTCAGCATTCGTCCAAGGATGAAATTCAGGAAAAGGGGGCTGTCCATTTCTTGCCTGAAGCTACTTCTAAAGCTTCATTGAAGAGGTCTGTCCTCTTCCCCCCTGCACATGCTACTGTTTGCTGGAGCCACACATGAGCCCTGATTTAGCCTGCACTTCTAAGCAAGGAGCATTGACTTCCTCTTAATTGAGGCATAATAATTAGAGCATTAGCACATTAGGAGGGTGAGACAGCATGTTTAGCTTTTGTGATTAATTATCTGAGGATTGTAATAAGTTGTTAAGACATTAATTACGCTGGCATGTTTACTGCGCTAGGTTGCACAGGCAGTGCTTTGCCACAGCAACTTGTAACATGCCTAAGGAAGTAGCCGTGATAGGAGGCACGACTGGGTTGGGTCACCTAAGTGTGTCTGTGGAGCACTGCAGCCCCCTGTCTGAGGGAGCTGGAGTCAATGCCTGCTTTGCTTCCTGGTCCTGTGTGGACTCAGGATGTAGAAGAATGAGCTCTTTCTGACTCAGTGAAGTGAAGACCCTTTGAACCCTCCAAGTTCAAAGCTTTTCAACCCTAGAGGTCAGTAAAAATGTAAAATATGTCATACCCTGGACAAATACAGGCTTGCGGGTGTTCCCCTCAGGCACAAGAGTGCATCTGCCTGTTGTGTTGGCGGGCCGTGTGTCTGAGGGAAGAGGAGACACCAGTGGGGGGAGCCCTGAACTCCTGAGCTTGGCAGGAGCAAGGACGGAGGGCCTGGAACCTCTGGGCAGAAGCCTGAGGGAGAAGGCACTGTCCATGCTGTTTCCCAGGTCACGGGGTGGAACCACCTGTGCTGGAAAGGCGTAACCACAGGCTGGGTGTGCAGAGCCTGATGGAGGCAGACGATGGTCCTTGTAATTTAAAGAAACTACTGGAGAGGTCACTTACTGATTGATCATTTCAGGCTCTTTATGTAGACTTTCTTGGGAAGTCGTTACCTGTTCTTACTGAGAGGGGAGGTCAGGGAGAGGAGCCCAGGAGATGTGTGGAATACACAGTTTGACCTAATGTTAAATGAAGCCACCACCAGGCTGTATAAACTACACTCATGCTCAGCTTAGGTGGGTGGACCAGTAGGAAGGGTGGCTTTAAAGGTAAGTAGCTAAATAGCTGATACATGTCATCAAGATTATTTTGTTTAATGTTATAAATGTCAGATTTGTAAAAAAATCAGCAAAGATTAGAAATAGGATTGTAGCTAATCTCTATTACTCTGCCTTGAATGGTTATTTATATTGTGATAAACATTTGTAGTTGCCAAAGGATGTAGTGTTTTTCCTAAAATTGTCTAGATAACATGCTCATATTAACTTCCCATTAATTTTCTCATTTTCCCATTTATTTAGCAATTTGAAAGTTCTAAATAATTAGGTTTGTTCTTAAAATTAACAGCTTTCACAGTCACCATTAATTTTTGAAGCATTTTACCCTTGTAGTAATAAATGTATATTTAAACCATAACTGACTGGTAGAATTTTAGCACATAAAGCACATAAGGAGATGTTCATTTCAAAGTCCATGTGCAAGGCCTTCCTATATTTGAAAGTAAATATTCAGATATTAACAATAAATTCAAATGACATGGCTTTTTTTGTTTGTTTGTTTTCTTTAACTGAAGGGATAATCATGAGTAGAAAAGCTGGTGAACTAGGTGATCACACACTCAATGATCACACATACTTTCAGTGGTCCTGAAAATTACGTTGAAGCAGGGTTTTGCTTATTTAGCCTTTCAATGGCCACAATCAAATGAAGAACAGATTTTGGCCAAGCACCAAGTCTGAAAGCTGAGTTTGTTACATCCGTCTCATTTATGAAAATTCAGTGGCAGCTTCTGCACAGGGTAAATTACCGTCATCAAGAGTTTGGGACCAGTGTCTTTAGGGCAGGGCCGAGAAGGTGCCATTTAAACTGAAATCCAGGACCACAGCAGGAGTCAGAGACATGAGCTGCTCACTGCTGCCGCCATCTTGTATCTCTGTATCCAGCCTAGTCTGGCCGTGGAAGGAAGCAGGGGAGGGTGGTCTGTCAGCCTGAGTTGGAACTGTTGGGAATCACCAGTTTTCAGTCTCAGGAAGGCCTGTAGCCTGGAAGAGTGGGAAGGAATGAGCCGAGCCCTTGCACCCCCTCATACAGAGAGGTTCTTTCTCAGTTCCCTTTATGAATGTTCAATTCTAAATGCAAAGTGAGTCTTTTTGGGCCTTCTTACCTTGGAGTTCTTAGGTCTGCCCTGTCACGCTGGGCCAGAGAGAGACCTTTTAGCCTACCGAGCATCCCCCTGACCTGCAGGTGGAGACCTGATGGGTTTCAGATCCTACAGAGCATACATTCTTTCTCAGCTCAAAGCTCTCCCTCTCACTTCCCTGCTCTTTCTCACTGCCTCATTCTCTTCAGAGCATGGTATAGTTTGCTTCTATCCCACTAGACTGTTACTAGAGCTTGGAAGATGGAAGTTATTGTAACTAAATACATTAAATCTTCCACACATATCTGAGTACAGCAAACATTAAAAATTAATGCCTCTAATAATAAAACCCAGAATAACAATGCTGTTATTACTAATTGTAATTTATTGCAAACTGGTAGTGTGTTAAGTGCTCTAAAGAACATAAAGGTGAAAAACAGCCTTCTTTGAATAGGTGAGTGGGATGAATGATTTCCTTACTCTTGAGAGTCCCTGCACAGTGATCCCTCCTTGCACAGCTGTCATCAGGAGCATCTTCTTCCTGGCTGTAGGCCAGGGCTGCCCCTTAATGGTGGGGGAGGAAGAAGGGAGTTTTTGATCCATTTAAAGGGGATGATGATAGGGGCGTCTGGGTGGCTCAGTCGATTAAAGCTTCCCACTTCAGCTCAGGTCATGTGAGTTTAAGCACTGTGTCAGGCTCTGTGCTGACAGCTCAGATTCTATGTTTCTCTCTCTCTCTGCCCCTCCCAAACTCACACTCTGTCTGTTTCTCAAAAACAAAATAAACATTAAAAAAATAAAAATAAGTAAAGGGGGTGATAACCATTCCCTTCTGTGGTCCTGGAGGCTATGATTCACATGGCTGATAGCAGCTGGCATTCAATATTATTAGTTATCTTTTCATATATACGTAAGTCTCTCTACTTAAATAATATATAACTTAAGATTTAGTCTGTTTTATATCTTACAGTACCTGTTACAGTGTCTTGATATGCATTATTATAAGAGATCTGAAAATGGAATGGTGTATGTGTGTGGGCAGGTCTTTGGCCCCTATGAAGTTATGATCTCTTTGAAATTAAAGACAATGTCTTATTTATCTTTGTAGCCACTGTTTTTAGCAATACGTGTCTTCTCTATCAACAATTTTTTAATTAAAAAAATTTTTAATGTTTATTTTTGAGAGAGAGACAGCGCGCAAGCGGGGAAGAGGCAGAGAGAGAGAGGGAGATACAGAATCTGAAACAGGATCCAGACTCCAAGCTGTCAGCACAGAGCCCGATGCTGGGCTTGAACCCATGAACTGTGAGATCATGACCCAAGCCGAAGTTGGACACTTAATCAACTGAGCCACCCAAGTGACCCCACTCCTTTGAAAAATTTTTATATATAGAGGTGTGAGCAGCAGAGGGGTACAGGGAGAGGGGGAGAGAGAGAGAGAGAGGGAAGGAGGGAGGCATGGAGGGAGAGAACGAACTTAAACGGCCTCCATGCTCAGCATGGAGCCTGATGGGAGCTTGACCTCACAAATATGAGATCATGGCCTAAGTGGAAATCAAGAGCTGGATGCTCAACTAGCTCAGCTGCCCGGATACCCCTCGACAGATATTAATCGGTTATATGTTAAGATATGTTAACTTTTCTCCCAGCTCTGAAACTCTTACACATTAGTTAGACATGTGACTCTCTACTCGCTCATTTATGAAATATAAGTTTTGCATTATATTAAGGTCCATGCTAAGTCCCAAGGATACAGATGCAAACTAGACAAGGCTATACCCTCTTGGGACTTACTTTCAAGCAGGACATACAATAATTGAATAAGCATGTGAACAGACAGAATAACTGCTGGCAGGTGAATTGAGTGAAGAGCAAGTATGGGGTGGAGGAATGGCGTCTGCCAAGAGAGCAGAATGAACAGAATGAAGGAACCTAGACTATGGCTCCCTTGGTATCTGCTCAGCTCCTCAGTGACCATCTGTGGAACTGCTTCGAGAGGAAGGGAAGCCGCAGAGAGGACAGAAAGTGCGAGGACAGGCAGAGAGCAGAAGTCACTGCAAACTTGAGCAGTTTAATGCTTTAAATAGGGCCCTGGTCAGGGGCTGTACGGCAGCCTCGTTCTTCATTCGAATTTACTCCCTGCAGAATTAATTGCGGAAGTCCTTCAGAAAGCAGCAGGGAAGTATTACTTGCCCAGAAAACACTCTGATTTACTGTGAGGTTTGTGCTTATGACATATTTCTGAGAGGAGGAACCTGATTTGGTAGGTTCATATTTCTTGCAGAGCCTATTAGAGTACTTAATTTAACTGATATACGTGTGTGTGGGTGTGTATAGATAGATAGATAGATAGATAGATAGATAGATTGTGTGTTTCTGTGTATGTATTTGGTTGTTTGATTGGCTTGAGGTCTAGAACCAAAGAAGGAAAAGGAGTTTTGGTTTCTAAAAAGCTGTACTCTCTGTCCCCTAAAAGATGTGCCACAAGAATGTCAAAAGAGAGTTTAAAAGGAGAAACACAGGATTATGCGTTCCTCCTGGTTATTGCATTTAAATTGCTTCTTTGCCTGAAAGATCATGTTCCATGGGGACCAGCAAGTGACTGGCTTAATATTGTTGGTCCCTGTGCCACAGAGTGAATTGAGTTCTTCTCCCCAGTAGTGGGGTGATTGTGTCTAGAATGCCAAGCACAGGAGGTGGGCATTAATTAGGGCTAACAGCCTATAATTGGAGTTGCCTTTATTCCTCCTTCCATTCTCCAAGCCTGAGACTGTCAGAAGGCTCGTTTTCACTGAAGCGTCATAATTAACGCAGAGCCTAATGTGAAAGGCAGATGAGGTTGAAGCCCAAAATAGCTCTGAGCTCCCCAAGGGTATATATGTGCAGAGCTGTGGGGAACAGGCATGGGGAAAGAGGAGAGTGGCATGTCGGTTGACCTCTAAATGTTTCCCTTTTAGAGAGGGAGTTCGGGGGTCAGCACTGCCGTCTCCCTTTCATATTCCTAAAAGAAGAACTCTAAACTCCTGAAATACTCAACAAATGGACTAGTGTTTGAGAATCCTGGGCTCCAGAAGTGGCAGGAGCCACACCCAGTAGGTGTCAAATCCTCTGCTTTGCTTTGTTCCTGTTTGTAAGGAAAGATTTCCTCCCTCACAAGGCTGACATCTTTTTGGGGTGGAAGCCTTGGGACCTGGGAAGTCTGGTAAATGTAATAACGTCTGCAAAGCCGTTGGAGTGCCTTGGAAGAAAATTCAGGATATTTCTCTTATTAATGCTAGTCTTCTGATTCCCCTGAACTCTGAGAACCCATTTAAGTGATTACTTCATGAAGAGGCTAGTAGAAAAAGCAAGACTAACATATTTCTTCACTTGGCAGCACCCACACAGCAAAAGACCCAAAGTGCACTTACAATCACTATCATATTCTCACTCTTTCCCCCTCGGTTCTGCTTAGAACATAGTGAGCTGAACACCTGCAATTTCTCTCCTAAGAAGACCCGATTTCATGAACTTTGTAGCAGGCAGCTTGTAGCACGCCTGGCACACATGTACGGGTACTTACTTCATTCTGTGCCATTGGAGAACTGGGAGAAAGGCAGGGTGGTGGGAGTGGCTCTGCCACATGCTATTCTGGGTCTCCAGTTGGGAGAGGACAACAGGAAAAGAGAACACTGTTGAGGTGTCTAGGTTCTTTACATCACTTTCTTGGCGTTTTCAGACAACAAGCCGTTGGCTTCATTTCCATCCTGAGCTTCTTACTGGAAGGGGATCCCTAAATACATGTGGTTTCCCTCTGCCCATCAGAGGGAGGCACCAGAGGAGGGTCACACGATGCTAGGCACAAAGAGAAAAAAGACCATGTGTGTTAACTTGTGATGGAGGTGATTGGCGTCTTGGGGATATTGCCTTATCGCATTTGCTGCTATAGGATGACTTTGGGAATCTCAAGCCATACAGATCTTCTGGTGAAGATGGGAAATGAAACCCACATTATTCATAGCCACCTGCAGATTGACAAATGCTGGAGGCACCCACATGCAGAAACCAGCTGCCTTGTTTCTGTTGTGTGCTCATATGCCCTAGGGGGCTTAAAAAAATCCTTTCTCTTAGGCAGTAATCTACTAAGTCATTACATTGCTTCATCAGTAGGTTTCTCTGGACTATTAGGGTTTTTATTCTCATACTTGGCCATATTGGCAAAATTAGGGATAAATCATTTTTCCCATCTCAGAGTAATCAGGCCCTGAATTATTATAGACATTGTTTTCTGATTTTTCAAACTTCCACTGACATTTAGTAATTTACCTGGGCTGAAATGCTTGCAGGTGCAAATAATATGGGCTAAAGCCAGCCCGTGTAAACTTCTTAAAGTTACTTGGGAAAAAGTCACTGGGTGGCTGTGAATGGGAGCTTTGGAGCTGACTGGGGACATGCAGCCAGGTAGGGGGACGGTGTTGAGAGGGCATACTCTGGCTGATATGGCCATGCTGAGCCTCTTCTGATGGGTGGGTGCCTCATGTACTGGTCGTTTCATTGCTTCAGTATCATGTCCGCATGCAGCCTCCTCTGGATTTGACAGTGGCACTGAGGTGTTTTGAAGGAAAGATGGTGTTGCTGTCCGTATACTGAAGAAATGTACCTTAAATATATACAGTTTTTGTTTTTTAAAAGAGGCTGGAGGTAAAACTCCAGCAGATCTCTGTACTTTCTCCATGAGAAATCTAACATTTTTCACTACATTTCCCCCTCTGTCCCGTCCCTGCTTTTCTAAAATGTTAGGAGAGTTTTCTAAAATGTTTGAAGCTGGAGAAGCCTGTTGAGGCTGTTTTCAGGAAACCCCAAGTTTCAGAACAACTAGACACTAGGAAAGACATGTGGGAAGGGGAGGTTTTAGCAGTTAGGACAGTAAGCGGGCCAGCTGAGAAGGGCACTGAAAATTGTGCTGTACTTGTATGGGAAAGAACACCAAGGACGTGAGTTAAAGTGTCAGCTCCATTGTTGAACTACCCGCGTGATCCTGGGAAAGTCACAACAGCTCTCTATTCTCAATTTCTTAATCTGTCAAACGGGGGGAAGACCTTACTGGAAAGACTCTGGTTCTTTCCATCTTTCTGGTCTGCGTCCTTGGACTGTCAGATGATCTCCTGTCGTGGTTGTAAGAGGCCTGCGGCAGCTCCTAGTAGCACAGAAGCATAGACGGGTGACTGACGGGGTCCACAGATTCCAAGATGTCACTGGCTGTGAGTTGCACTATTACTTTATACACCACCGCAAAAGATACAGCACTGCCAATTAGGTTGTGACAAGCTGTTTATTGTCAAATGCACCCTGAGTTATCCAGTCAATGTAATATAGTATACAGTATATATTCCTAGTATCTTTGTGCTGTTTCAAAGGGGTGCATGCACCCCGATTTTTGTGGCAGCACTATGGACAATAGCCAAAGTATGGAAAGAGCCCAAATGTCCATCAGCTGATAGATGAATAAAGAAGATGTGGTATGTATATATGTATGTGTGTATATATACATATATATATATATGTATATATACACACACACACACGATGGAATATTACTTGGTGATCAAAAAGAATGAAATCTTGCCATTTGCAACAACATGGATGGAACTAGAGAGTATTGTTCTAAGCAAAATAAGTCAGAGAAAGACAAATATCATTTGACGTTCCTAATATGTGGAGTTTAAGATACAAAACAGATGAATATAAAGGAAGGGAAGCAAAAATAATATAAAAATAGGGAGACAAACCATAAGAGACTCTTAAATACAGAGAACAAAGTGAGGGTTGCTGGAGCGGAGGTGGGTGGGGAGGATGGGCTAAATGGGCAAGGAGCATTAAGAAGGACACTTGCTGGGTTGAGTACTGTGTATTATATGTAAGTGATGAATCAATGAATTCTATTTCTGAAATCATTATTACACCAACTATTAACTAACTTGGATTTAAATTTAAAAACCTAAAAAAGAAAATGGCTCTAAAAACTTTTACCATGCCACTTGCCCTCTAGCAGCAGACTTTCTGCATTCGAGCCTTGAAACTAATCCCTGCAAGTACCACTGTAGCTGCCTTGTTGTGTGTTTGTCCTGCTGTTCTCTTGCCTTCTGGGCCCTTGGGTGTTCACAGCTATGGCATCAGCCTGGCCAGTCAGTCCATGCCAGCCCATGCCATTTTGCTAAGTCTCTGGCTTCTCCCACCATGCCTGCACTTGGGTGAAGCCCTACACCAGCAGTTACTCCTTATGGGGCAAGCTCTTCCCGGTGGGCGATATAGACTGGGAGAAGGTAGATGAATGCTTCTCTGTTCTGCCTGTGAAGGCATGTTCTGCAAGCAAGGGTTTTTGATGTAGCTTGTCTGGAGACACCTGGAGTGCATCAGTAACTCCGTGTCTCCTTGTGAAATGGTGGCCAACCCGGAAAGGCATCAACTTTTAGTTACTTCCCATTCTTCCCTGCATACCTTCCCTCCTCCTTCACTCTTTATGCCCTGGCATCACACCTCCCACTGACACGATCACACCTAAGCCTTGCCTAACACCCTGTTTCTGGGGAAACAGGCCAACACAACCACCACAGTCACCTCCCACCAGTCAGGATTGGTTCTCGCTCTGTGGGAGAGGAGTGGACTTCAGAAGAAAACTGAGGCCTTCCCAACATGGAACAGAGATGACATGGCTCTAGAGTGAATAATCAACAGTGTTTGATTAGCGCTTGCCCTGCTTTATGGGGTTGTTTAAAACTTCAGTGAGATATTGAATTGTAAAGGCACGCAGTCAACCATAAAATAACATAAAAATGCAGAGTTGTCGTTGGACTTAGGACTACTCACAAGTTCTAGAGCATCCCCCTCAATTTACTCATTTAACAAAAATGATTCAAGGAGCACCTGCTATTTGCCAGTCGTGTGGCTGGCGTAGAGAATACCAGAGTTTCTGCCCTACAGGAGCTTCTTGTCTATAGGGGAAATGAGCAAATAAATTACATGTGATTACAGTTTTCTAGTGGGAAATAGATGGTGTGTGGTAAGTACCTAGCTTTGGGGAATCAGACAGGGCTTCCTGGGCAAAATGATACATTAGCGAAGAGCTGGGGGATGAGTGGGCGGAAAGGTGGTTGGGGGTTGAGGGGTGTGACAAGTAGAAAGAAAAGCATATACAAACAAGAAGAGGTGAGAGAGGGCTTGCTATTATTCCTTTGTGGCTAGCATGCTAAGTGCTGGTTTATGAAAGCACGGGTACCAGAAAGTTTGGTTTGAATTGTGAAGGCAATGAAGAACCACCGAAATTTTTAAGAAGGCTGGTTTTAGAAAAATAACTTCAGTAATGGTAGAATGAGTAGACTTTTTGTGGGGAGAGAAGCAGGGTAGGAAGCAAGGAAGCAGAGATGCCACTATATAGTGAGGTATTTCCTTTTATTTGCTTAAATCAGTTTTGAGGAGTTTTCCTTGTTATGAATATTTTTCATAATTTAGGATTTCATGAATATTGCAGAGTCCATATATGTCCTTAATACCCCCATGTATGTCTCCTAAAGGAGAGGTTGCCATTTTCAAGTAAAGGGATCTTTGTGGCCTTTGCCCCACACAATCATCGGCTTAATGGCTCTTTTTTTGTCTGTGTGTTACTTCTGATTACATCTCAGGGGCACTAATGAGTACAAGGTCAATAATGTGACTCCCCAGGAGAGCCAATTACCCCTGCAGAGACCAGAACCACAGACCGAATTTCTTCATGTGGCTGGTCATCACAGCCCTGAGCCACCGGTTACAAAGTATACAAGGGGCATATCCGCTAGTTGACTCACTTGTCCATATCTTTACTTATTCATTCATTTGTTTGTTTATTCTTTCCTTCCTCTCTGAGTCAGCTCAGCCTTCCATATCAAAATACCATAGATTGGGTGGCTGAAACAATACACATTCATCTTCTCACCACTCTGGAGGCTGGAAGTTCAAGATCAGAGTACAGGCTGATTCAGTCCTTGGCGATGGTTCACTTCATGGCTTGTAGACGGCTGCCTGCGTGCTGTGTGCTCACATGGCCTTTCCTCAGCGCACATGAAGAGGGTGAGCAGGCCCTGTGGTGTCTCTTCTCATCAGAACACTCATCCCAGCAGGAAGGCCCCACCCTCATCATCTCCTGTAACCCTCATTCCCAAAGTACCATCCCCAGATATCATCATCTTCTTGCTCAGGGTTCAGCATATGAATTTGGGGGACATATAAGTATTCAGTACATAGCACTTCTCTTTTGACTTCCTTTTTTCCTTTCTCCCTTCAGTCATTTTTTTTTTCATTTAACCTGCACGTATTAAATATCTTCTATAGATGAGCTACACTGTTAGGCACTATTGGTAAAAACTTAAACTAGTGTAGACCTTCCTTCAAAGAGGTCTAGTAGAGAAAGAAGAGAGAAAATAAAAGATGCCAGCGTGGTGTGAGTGCTGAACAAGGGTATGCATGAAGTGCTGTGAAAGTAGAGGAGAAATGCAAACCTACATAAACCTAACCTTCATGGTAGAAAGCAGAGAGATGGAAGAAAAGGGGTGGGAGGTGGCATATTATTGAGGAGAGAGCATTAGGAAGGAAATGCTCTGAAGGAGAAGAGATGCATGAGCAGGGTGTTAAAGCAAAGGAGACATTGGCCTGGCTGGGTAGCGGGGGGGGATTGGAGGTGGGGTTAGTCTAGCAAGAGAGGTCCTTCAGGAAAATTATTAAGGTATATGACAGCATGGCGTGTGTAGGGAACACCAAACTCATTATGAAAAGAGAGACCCAGGTGACTTTGGGGACAAACAGATGAGGCCAGGAAAGTGGGCAAAAAGGCAGATCATGAGAATCCCTCTGTGGCATGATGTGAAGTTTAAATTTATCTTGAAGATATTAAGAGGCTCTGAAGGTTTTAAACAGAAGAGTGACATACACAGGTTTGCATTTTTGGAATGTGAGTGGATTTGGGAGTGTGGAGGGTATTTGGGTAAAGTTAATGGATATCTGGGTGGCTCAGTCAGTTAAGGTTAAGAATCTGACTCTTGATTTAGGCTCTCAGGTAATAATCTCACAGTTCGTGGTTTCAAGCCCTCCATTGGCTCTGTGCTGACAGCTCAGAGTCTGGAGCCTGCTTCCGATTTTGTTTCTCCCTTTCTCTCTGCCCATCCCCCCCCCCCCCCTCTCTCAACCTCTCTCTCTCTCTCTCTCAAATAAATAAATGTTAAAAGTTTTAAAGAAAAAAAGCGGAAAGACCATTACAGTGGTGTTTATGTGTGAATCTACTCTCAGTGTTGCTTGTCTTGTTCATGGGGGATGAGTAGCAGGATTGGTTTTGCCCATACGTGATGTCACATAGAGATGGAGACTTAAAACTGCTTTCTTTGGTTAAAGAAAATAATCAATATAGACAGTGTTCAGGAGAAGATGCTCACCCTGTGTAGGGGATAGATTCTAAAGACTTGATGACTAAGGAAGTGTATGAATTCTCTAGTGAAATGTTCACCCCCTCTTAGCCCCTTATTTATCCAGCATATGCTTTTTCCCCCTTTAGTTGCCAAGATGAAGGATATCAAGCATTCTGAAATGATACTATATCCAGGTTTGGGAAAAAGCCTCATTTCCCCATGTTGTAGAGAGCCTGACTTGTCACTGTATATGGTGACTAATATTATATGGTCAGAACTGTGAGCAATGGTGATGGCATGGTCTTAAAAGTTTTCTTCTGACCTTGAATTGTGGAATCAAGAAATAGATGGGGATATTATTAGATTTTCTAAAATTTCCCAAGAAGTTTCTATTTTGGATTCATAAAATTAATGTGACGTAGCCCAAAGCTTCCTATCTTTTTCAAGTGAACATTTACTCATTGGGATTTACTACTGTGCAGATAGTATGGTAGTAAATGATATTTCCTCTCATGTGTTCAAAAAGAAAAAATTGTGCTGTTCCCTCATCCCACCCTCCCTGGATGGAGGAAGAACATTTAATCTGCATGTTACTTTCTTTTGCCAGAAGTCAGTAACCCCCAGTATTTTTAGCTCCTTTTGAAAGTCCATTAGTAACGTTGCTTTTTTTTTTTTTTTCCTTTGAGACCTTTCCTGCCTTATGTACTGACATCAGCATATTTCTGTTTTCTTCTTGGACCCGTGGAAGAGTGTCTGGATCCATTCCTCTTCCTCTTTCATCTTCCTGTTCATAAACCCTAACTAGATTTTCTTAAATCTCTTTCTGTCTTCCTAGTTTTTATTCAGTAAGTCTTGTTCTTGTTTATATCTTTTCTTAATGGTAGAATTGTTTTTAGAATATATATCATTCCAAAGAGCCACCCACATAGGTCTCAGATTCAGGCTCTCATACCTGCTTTCTCTTCACCAATTGTGTGACCACCTCTCCAAGGTGGGACGAGGGAGCTGTGTGGGTTCCTTCTGTAGTGACATACAGAACTTGTAGGCACATAGTGATGAATGTTGTATTCAAAAGAGCTATAACTCTACTTGCCTTTGTGATTGCCTGATTTTAAATGCAGGCAGATCATAGGGTGAAAACAACGTCGTCCAATGGAAATGTCTTAATAGTTTATTTATTAAGCACTTGAGGGGAACTTAAAAACTTAATATAGAATGAATAGTACCAATTTGATTTGAAATTAGGGTTTAGTGTTTGTGGTGTGAGGTCAGAGAGAAGCAAATAAACGGAGTGCCTTTTATTCTCCAAACTGTTCCACTTGCTGTGTCTTCTGCAAGAGAAGTGATATCCATTAGGACAAGCATAACCCCATGTATATTGGCATGAAAGAGTTAAAAAGCAGAGCCCTAGTTATACATCAATAAAGTGAAATAAGGCTACATTTTATCACACATAACAGCTTTTAACTTCAATCTATAGCTGAGGACATTTATTATGTGAGGCAGGAATAGCCACAGACGATCAGGCATTGCAGTAATGAAAGTTTTTCCAGGCAGTCCAGAAAATATTTATTCCTCATCTAGAATCATGAAAGACTTAAAGCAAAACAAAACAAAACTACTCTCTTGTGGAGGAGGAGTAGCAGTTGATGAATTATACAGGCACAGTCACAAGGCCCCTTAGCCTGCATAGCCAACATCTGCCTCTGCAAGTAAGAGGTAGATTCAGGAGCAGAAGCGTAATGGAAGCAGGCGCGGTCTACACGAGCTGATGGGGGAGCGCCTTCAGATGGAGGGGTTATCAGCACAGTATGGTTTCAGTACAAGAGGGCTTTTGTTTTTGCCTTTTCCAAGACTGACTTCATTATCTCATTCAAAATATATGACGAACTTTAGATGATTTGCTGATATACAAATATTAGGATGAAAACTTGTTTCAAAGAAATGTTAATTTTAAAGAATTATTTGCTCTGTAAAAATTTTCTAGCATAGCTTTATTCTATTTGGTGAGGCAGAATTTGCATAATGTGATATTTTGAAATTTTAAGCATTCATTATACTGAATTTTGATAAATATATATCACATCACTTTCATCACTGACAGAATTCTCTCATGCTGACTCTAGTCAGTTCCCATGGCCGCCTTATAACCAGTAACCTGATCCTATCACTGTATCCTAGTTTTGTCTGTTCTTGAGGATTCTGTAAATGGAATCACACATGAGGGTCACTGTTTTCTTTCTGGGTTTACACAAGACAATGTTTTACTACTTATCTATGTTGTTGTGTGTTTCAGTAGTTTATGTTTTTCATAATGAGTAATATTCCATTATATGGATAAATTAAAATACACGTATTTATTCTCTTGCATAGAGACATTGAGATTTTTCTAATTTTTGGTTATCGTGAATAGAGCTGCTATAAACATTCTTGTACAAGTCTTTTAGTCAGCATACATTTTCATTTATTTTGATTACATATATAATAATGGAATTATTAGATGTGAGTATGTACATATTTAAATTTGTAAGAGGGGTTCCTGGGTGACTCAGTCAGTTAAGTGTCCAACTTCAACTCAGGTCATGATCTCACAGTTCGTGGGTTAGAGCCCCGCGTTGAGCTCTGCACTAACAGCTCAGAGCTTGGAGCCTGTTTCAGATTCTGTTTCTCCCTCTCTCTCTGACCCTCCCCTATTCATGCTTGTCCCTCTCTCTCTCTCTCAGAAGTAAATTTAAAAAAAAAAAATTAAAAATTTTAAAAGAAATAAAAAAAGAAATTTGTAAGAAAATGGAGCACCTGGGTGGCTCAGTTGGTTAAGCATCTGACTCTTGGTTTCTGCTCAAGTCATGATCTCGAAATTTGTGAGATGAATCCCCACATCAGGCTCTGTACTGAGTGCAGAACTTACTTGGTATTCTCTCTTTCTCTCTCGTCCCCCCTTCACCCCCACCTTTCCCATGCTCACACTCACTCTCTTAAAATAAATAGATGAAAAATAAATTTATAAGGGACTGGCAAACACTTTTCCTGAAGTTATTGACTATTTTGTATAGCCAGCAACAATGCATGAGAATTCCAGTGCTTCACATTCTCAGCAACAGTTGGTATAGTCTATCTTTTTAATTTTAGCTCTTCCTATTGGCTTGAAATAGTAAATGGTATTTTGTTGTCTTTTTAACTTGAAATTCTCTGATAAATAATGATTTTGAACCCCTATTTACATGCTTCTATGCTATTTATGTGTTATATTGTGGCCTCATACCTTTTTGTTTATATGTGACATGTCCAAGTCTGCAGTCTACTTTGTAATGAGGTTGTTTATCTTTGTACTATTAGTCTACAGGAATTCTTTATATATTCTGGATACAAATTCTCTGTCAGATCTATGTATAGCAGATATTTTCAACTAGATTGTGACATGCCTTTCTTATTTTCTTTTATTTTCTTAATAGTTCTTATACATGATTTTTCAACAGTACTAGTGCTTTATTTTGCTCTCTGTAAGAAATATTTGGCAACCACAAGTTTGTGAAGATATTCTTCTGTCTTTACTTTTAGGACTTTTTTTAGCTTTTGCACACACACACACACACACACACACACACGTATGTGTATATAATTCTTGTTGAATTGCATTTTTGTGTGTAGTGTGAGGCAGGGATTGAAATGTTAATGTTTCTTAGATATTACCCTGCTGGCCCATTCATGTTTGTTGAAAAGACTTTTCTTCTCTCTTATTGAATTATCTTGGCATCTTTGTCAAAAATCAGTTGGAGTTACCATGGAGTTTCTCTTCTTCTCCATCCTGAGACTTCAGCAGGCCCTTCTCACTTGCACCTCAGAGGGTGACTTGGCCATGCTCTGACTCCGGTCTTTCTCAAAATTATACTGGAAAGGCTGAGAGTGAGTACAGACTCCCTTGGATTGTGAGGCTTCCAGAAATCATTACTTGCCATGCCAACCCCCACTTGAGCTTTAAAAATATGAATTCGGCTACTTTCTTCTTACTGTTTTGACATAGCTGCCTCTTCCTGCTACCACTTCAGTGAGAACGCAAGCAACTCTGGGTCCCTTCTGAGGGCTTGGAACCTTTTGAGTTTTATTTTACTATTTTTTAAATGACCTTGATTTTGATTTTGTGGATTAAGTAGCAGAAGCCACATGCCCAGTCAATTATTTCAGACGTTTTACCATTCCAGTATGTGATCTAGATTTTCTATTTGGTTTTTATTTTGGTTTTTATTTCTATGCTGAGATTTCCTCATTGGTTCACATACTCCATGTTTTCCTTAATATCATTGAGCATAATGTTAGCATCTGTTTTAAGGTCTTTTTATACAGTTTCCAGCATCTGTTTCTATTGATTGCTTTGTCTCTAGATTAGTCACATTTTCCTGCTTATTCATATGTCTAGTGATTTTTACATTTAATGAAATCTGATATAATTGGGGTTATTGCTGTAGGTTCCATCTGTTTCTTGCTCCCCTTTTCTTCTTTTACTCATTTCTTTTAGGTTAATTCAGTAATATTTATTTTTCTAATGTTTATTTTTGAGAATGAAAGAACACAAGTGGGGGAGGGGAAGTGGGAGAGGGAGACAGAGGATCCAAAGCAGGCTCTGTGCTGACAGCAGGGAGCCCAGGTGGGGGGCTCAAACTCACAAAGCATGAGATCATGACCTGAGCCAAGGTTGGACACTGAACCAACTGAGCCACCCAGGTACCCCAGTATAATAATGTTTACGATTCCATGTTAGCTACTTATTTTGTTTTCTTTGGTTTGGTTTACTAGCTGTAACTCTTTTCTTTTGTAGTCATTGCTTTAGGATTTATAGTATGTATTTTATTTTATTTATTAAAAAATTGTTTTTAACGTTTATTTATTTTTGAGACAGAGACAGAGCACGAGCTAGGGAGGGGCAGAGAGAGAGGGAGACACAGAATCTGAAATAGGCTTCAGGCTCTGAGCTGTCAGCACAGAATCTGTTGAGGGGCTCAAGCCCATGGACCACGAGATCATGACCTGAGCCAAAGTCGGACACTTAACTGAATGAGCCACACAGGCACCCCTATAGTATGCATTTTAAAGTATTTTCAAGTAATATTGTTTCCTATCTCATATAGTATAAGAGCCTTACAATATTATACTTCCATTTTCCCTCCCCCATACTTTTGATACTATTTGCATACATTTGGTTCTACATATGTTATAAACTCAACGTACTGCTCTTATTTTTGCCTATTAAATAATCCATTATCTTTTAAGGAGATTTTTATTTATTTTTTTTTCAAATTTTATTTTTTATTTTTTTTTCAGAATCAAAAAGTGATACATTTTATTTTTTTTTTTTTTTTTTTTTTACAAATAGTTTATTGTCAAATTAGTTTCCATATAACATTCAGTGCTCATCCCCACAAGTGCCCTCCTCCATGACCATCCCTCCTCCTCCCCACATCCATCAGTTAAGGAGATTTTTTTTAAATTAAGAAATATTTTTCTATTCATGTATTTACCATTTCTAGAAATCTTTCTTTTGTGTAATTGCTGATTTCCCTCTGGTATTTTCTTTTTTTCTTTGTTTTTTTCTTAAATGTTTATTTATTTTGAGTGAGAGAGAGAGAGATTGAGAGATTGTGCAATCTGGGGAGGGGCAGAGAAAGATGGAGAGAGAGAATCCCAAGAAGGCTCTGGGCTGTCAGAGGCTCAGTCTTGCAAACCATGAGATGATAACCCGAGCCTAAATCAAGAGTCAGATGCTTAACCAACTGAGCCACCCAGGTACTTCTGATATTTATTTTCTGATTGAAGGGCTATCATTAAGTTTCTGCAGTAGTGATTTGCATGTAATAACTTCTTTCAGCTAACATTTGTCTGTTACTTTTTCAGGTTTTTTTTTTTTTTTCTCTACCCTGTGTCTCTTCTTTAGGGACTTCTGTAATACGTAAATTGGATAGTTGAAGGTCACTGATGCAGTTTCTTTTTCTTCTTTTGCTCTGTGTTTACCTTTGGTTAGATTCTATCACTGTGTCTTCAAGTTTACTAATCTTTTCTTCTACTGAATCTAAATGACTTTTAATACCTACCAGTGTAGGGGCGCCTGGGTGGCTTAGTTGGTTAAGCATCCGACTTTCACTTAGGTCATGATCTCGCGGTTCGTGGGTTCGTGCCCCGCGTCTGGCTCTGTGCTGACTGCCAGCTCTGAGCCTGGAGCCTGTTTCAGTCTGTGACTCCCTCTCTCTCTCTGACCCTCCCCTGCTCACGCTGTCTCTCTCTCTCTCTCTCTCTCCTAGAAATAAATAAAACATTAAAAAAAAAAATACCTACCAGTGTACTTGTCACCTCACACATTGTAGTTTTATCTCTAGAAACATATATTTCGTCTTTTTAATGCTTTCCTTATCTCTAACAGTTGTAACCTTTATTCTACATATTTGAACAATTGAAATATAGTTATAATAACTGTTAATGTTGTTGTCTACTAATTCTGTCATTCATGGCATTTATATATCTTTTTCCATTGATTTTATTTTTCTCTTTATTATGGGCTTTATTTTTTAAGCTTTTTTAATGTCTTATAATTTTTGGTTAGATGACAGCCATTTTGTATTATTAC
This sequence comes from Hyaena hyaena, assembly GCF_003009895.1. NCBI lineage: Eukaryota > Metazoa > Chordata > Mammalia > Carnivora > Hyaenidae > Hyaena > Hyaena hyaena. The sequence continues at coordinate 36,684 of NW_024081627.1, read as the reverse complement.
CTTGTTGGACTGTAGGAGGATTTTATATTTTTATAAATATTCCTGAGTAGTGTTTTAAGACACAGTTAAGTTACTTGAAAACCATTTGATTTCTTTTAAGCACACTTATAAGCTTTCTTAGGTGGCATCATATTAGTTTTTATCTAGGCATGACTCTCTACCGCTACTACAACAGTACCCTTGTGAATTATGCAGTTTTTCTACTCTGGCAGTGGGAACGTGAATTACTTCTGACCATGTGTAAACTCTGAGATGTTTTCAACTCTGTTTCTTTTGGATGATTCTTTCCACAGCTTTGAGTAATTTTTTACATGCATACTCTGAGAGTACTCAGCTGCATACTTAAGGCAGCTCTCCCTCTTTTAGTGAAGACTTTTCCTCTTCAGTACATTGTCAGTGAAACTCTGGTCACATTGGCCTTCCCGGTATCCCATCTGTATCTCTTCAACTCACTGGGATTGGGCTTTGTTCTCCCTCCCTTGCTCTGAATTTTGGAAGCTAACTCCAGGCAGTAAGGTGGGACAGTTGTAATTCTTCCCTCATTTGCCTCCCTTTTCTCATGCTTCATTGTTTTCCAATGCCTGATAGTCTACGTTTTGAAAAACGTTGTTTTATATGTTTTGCACATTTAAAAAATTGTTTCAAGACAGAAGGTGGATCCAGTCCCTGTTTATGTTGGTTCAAATGGAAGTATATTTTGATGTAATTTCACACATACAGAAAAGTTTCAAAAATACTTTAAGGTGTTCTCATGTACCTTTTACTCATTTCTCATTTGCTTGCTCTCTTGTGCTCTCTCTCTCTCTCTCTCTCTTTTTTCCTGGAAAAAAATTTTTTGAGAGCAAGATCAAGACATCATGTCCCTTTATACTTAAATATGTCATTAAATATGTCAGTGTACATGTAAAAGGAAATAAGGGCATCCTCATATATAACCAGATTAGAGGTATAAAAACCAGGAAATTTGATATTAATACAATAATGTCATCTCATTCTTTTTATCAATTGTCCCAATAATGTCCTGAATAGTAACTGATTGTTCCCAGTCCAGGACCAAATCCAGGACCCTGAATTATATTCAGTTGTCACATCTCTTTAGTGTCTAATTGGAACAGTTCTTCAGCCTTTTTTTGTGCTTTTTGACCTTGATATTTTTGAAGACTTTAAGCCATCTGCTTTGTAGAATGTTCCTCAGTTTTGATTTGTCTGATGTTTCTTCATGATTAGATTCAGGATATGCATTTTTGGCAAGAATACTACTGAAGTGATAGTGTATTCTCCTCAGTGAATCTTATTAGGAAGCACATAATGTCAGTTTGTTCCCAAATTGGCTGTGTTAGCTTTGATGGCTTGGATACAATGGTGTTTTCTAAGTTTCTCTACTTAAAAAATGTCCCCTTTGTAATTAATAAGTAACTTCAGTGAAATAGTATAAAAATCTATAAATATACAGCTATCATCAAACTTTTGCCTACCAGTTTTAGCATCCAGGGATAATTTTCTAACTCCATCAGTCTCCCTATATTTATTAGTTGGATTTTACTATAAGGAAAACTTTCTTTGCTCTCCTATTGATATGTTTTTAGATGGAAGACTCTTGGATTTTTAAATTTTATTAATGTATTATACACATAGCATTCTTTATTTATTTAGATATTCAAATCATCCCAGATTTGATAAGTGGAGAATCCCTCTATCTTCTGTTATATTTTGATAGGTCTTCATGTTTTATTGAGTATTTTTTTTTAGTTTTTGTACCAATGAGATACTCCAGGCCCTGCTTGTACTTTCCCTGCATTAGCCCTGGAATCATCATTTTTTTTGGTGAGCCTTTATTTCATGGTAAGGATAATAATATTTGGAAGCCAAGATATGGGCACAGTGTGTGTTCATTGTTACCAGAGTGCCATCACTTGTAGGGCCTCCAAGTGACATAGCTTGGAAAAACCACACACACACACACACACACACACACACACACACACACACACATCTCTTAACTCCATGTGTATCTATTTATTAAAAAGCATGAGTTTAGGGATTCCTGGGTGGCTCAGTCAGCTAAGAAGCTGACTTCAGCTCATGTCATGATCTTGTGGTCCGTGAGTTGGAGCCCCGTGTCGGGCTCTGTGCTGACAGTTCAGAGAGTGGAGCTTGCTTCGGATTCTGTGTCTCCCTCTCTCTGCCCCTCCTCGGCTCATGCTCTGTTTCTCTCTCTCTTTCAAAAATAAATCAACATTAAAAAATTTAAGGAAAAGCATGAGTTTAGTCTTATACCTTTAATTCAAATCAGATACCACAGTATACATCATATTTTTCCTTTTCTGCATATTTTAATTTCCAACAATGGGAAACTTGGCTTCAATATTCTCAGTATATTTCTTAAAATAGTATACTGACAATTGTTTAATAAATTTTTCTTCAGAAACAAACTGAAACAAAAAGATTTGTAACATTTGCTTATTTTTATAGTGTGAATATTTTCTCCGTGGCCAGATTCAATCTACTAACATGACTGCATCAACGAACACAGAATTGGGAAGAGATATTCACAGCTGAGATTGGGTAAGTCAATGGCAAAACCTACCTACCATAGCATACAATGCACAAGAAGTGGTATCATAGTTACAAACCCATACTTCTGTAATAATCAAATATATTAACAAGGGTCCAATATTTACTTATAACTTTTTGAAGTAAAATGTACATGTAGTGAACTAAATCTTACATGTACAACATCAGTGAGTTTTGATATGTAACTAACACATATATTAAGATACAAAACATTTTATCACTCTAAAATGTTCTCTGATGCCTTTTTCTAGTCAATTAGACGCTCAGAGGGAAGCACTATTGTAATTTTTTCATCATAGATCAGCTTTGACTGTTCTAGATTGTCACTCTAAATAAAATGATATGATATAAATTTTTTTTGATCTGGCTTTCTTTTTTCACTCAGCAAGATATATGTCAGATTCATCCTTATTAATGCATATGTAAGCAGTTTTTTTGTGTTGCTGGGTAGTATTCAGTTTTTTAAATCTACGATAATTTGTTTATCCATTTTCCAGTGATGGGTATTTGAATTCTTTTTACTTTTTTTGTTATTATGAAAAAAAGCTGCTATAAATATTTCCATATAATTCACTTTGTAAATAAATGTTTTTATTTCTCTTTGACATATATGTAAAAATGAAATTGCTGGTTTATAAGATAGATATTTAATTTTATAGGAAGTAAACAATTTTTAAAATTGTATCATTTACACTCTCATCAGCCGTACATAAAATTTTGGGTCAAAGTTCAGTCTTTGCAGGCTTTTTATGTTAGCAACTCTGCTGGGTGAATGGTAGTATCGTAGGGATTTATTTTGCATTTTACTAATTACTGGTGATGCTGTGGACTTTACATGTGCTTATTAACCATTGCATGTATCATTTAAGTGTTTAGAAATGTAGTGCCTTAGTCTATTTTTCATATTATTCTCTTAATTAATAAACTATTTGTAAAAAAAAATAATTCTCTTAATTCTTTTTAAAATCTGTAGGATCTATAGTAACATCTACTTTTTGATTATTTCTGTTGGTAATTATTTCAGCCCTTTTATTTCTGAAAATAATATTTTCTATTAATTTATAAAAGATAGTTTTGCTGAATATTGATTTTCTAGGATGACAGCAATATTGTTATACTGTTAAAAAGATTTACTCCACTATAAGCTGATTTACATGGTTTCTGACAAAAAGTCTGTTGTTATTCTCATTTGTATTTGCTGTATATAATGTGTTTTATTATTTTTATTTTAAATTCCAGTATAGTTACCATATTGTAGTATATTAGTTTCATGTGTACCATATAGTAATTCAACAATTTCATGCATTACCCAGCACTCATCACAAGTACACTCCTTAATCCCCATCACCTATGTTATCTGTCCCTCTAACCTAGCTCCTCTCTGGTAACCATCAGTTTGTTCTCTACAGCTAAGAGTCTGGTTTTTTTTTTGTTTTTCTCCCTCTCTCTCTCTGTCTGCCTTTTTTCCCTTTGCTCACTTTTTTTGTTGTTATTCTTAAATTCCATGTGAGCGAAATCATATAGTGTTGGTCTTTCTCTGACTTATTTTGCTTAGCACTATACTCTCTAGCTCCATCTATATCACTCCCAAATGGCAAGATTTTATTCTTTTTTAATGGTGAATGATATAACTTTGTGTAAATATATCATATCTTCCTTATATATTTATCTGTTGATGAACACGTGGACTGCTTCCATAATTTGGCTATTGTAAAGAATGCTGCTATAGACACAGGGAGTGTGTGTATTCCTTTGAATTAGTGTGTGTGTTTTTTTTTTTTTCATTTTGGGGGTAAATACCCTGTACTGCAATTACTAGATCATAGGGTAGTTCAGTTTTTAACTTTTTGAGGCAACTCTATACTGTCTTCCACAGTAGCTGCACCTGTTTGCATGCCCATCAACCCTGCACATGGGTTCCTTATTCTACACATCCTCGCCAACACATTGTTTCTTGAGTTTTTGATTTTAGCTATTCTGACAGGTGTGAGAGGATATCTCATTGTAGTTTTGATTTGAATTTCCCTGATGATGTGTGATGTTGAGTATTTTTTCATTTGTCTGTTGGCCATCAGGATGTCTTTTTTGGAAAAATGTCTATTTGTGTATTCTGCTCATTTTTAAATTGGATCTTTTATGTTTTGGGTGTTCAGTTTTACAAGTTCTTTATACATTTTAGATACTAACCCTTTATTGGATATATTATTTGCAAATACATTATCCCATTCCATAGGTTTTCTTTTGGTTTTGTAGGTTATTTCCTTCCTTGTACAGAAGCATTCAATTTTGATGTAGTCTCAGTAGTTCGTTTCTGCTTTTATTTCCCTTGCCTAGGAGACATATCTAGAATGATGTTGCTATGACCAATGTCAGGGAAATTACTGCCTGTACTCTCTTCTGGGATTTTTATGGTTTCAGATCTCACATTTAGGTCTCTAATCCCTTTTAAATTTATTTTTGTGCACGGTATAAAAAAGCAGTCCAATTTATTTTGCATGTAGCTTTCCAGTTTTCCCGACACCATTTGTTGTGAAGGGATTGTCTTTTTCCCCACTGTATCTTCTTTCCTGCTTTGTCAAAGATTAGTTGACCATATTACTATGGGTTTATTTCTGGGTTTTCTATTCTCTTCCACTGATCTATGTGTCTGTTTTTGTGCCATACTTTTTTATTACTACAGCTTTATAGTAACTTGAAGTCTGGAAATGCAATACTTCCAGTATTGCTTTTCTTTTTCAGATTGCTTTGGCAATTTGGGGTCATTGTGATTTCATATAAATTTTATGACTATTTGGTCTAGTTTTGTGAAAAAATGCCATTGATATTTTGGTAGGGATTGCATTAAATCTTTAGATTGCTTTGGTTAGAATAGACATTTTAACAGTATTTGTTCTTCCTGTCTATGAGCATGGAATGTCTTTCCATTTCTTTGTGTCATCTTCAATTTTTTTCATCAGTGTTTTATAATATTCAGAGTACAGAGGTCTTTGATCTCTGTGGTTATGTTTATTCCTAGGTATCTTATTTTTGGTGTAATTATAAATGGGATTGTTTTCTTAGTTTCTCTTTCTGCTGATACTTTGTTAGTGCATAGAAATGCAACAAATTTCTGCACATTGATTTTGTATCATTCTCCTTTACTGAACTTATTTATCGGTTGTAGCAATCTTTTTGGTGGAGTCTTACAGGTTTCCTATATGTAGTATCATGTCATCTGCAAATAGTAGAAGCTTTACTTCTTCCTTGCCAATTTTGATGTCTTTTATTTCTTTTTATTGTCTGAATGCTGTGGCTAGGACTTCCAGTACTGTGTTGAATAAAAGTCATGAGAGTGCCCATCCCTGTCTTCTTCCTGACCACAGAGGAAAAGCTCTCATTTTCCCCCCATTTAGGATATTTGCTCTGGGTTTTTCATATATGGCCTTTATTTTGTTGAGGAATGTTCCCTCTAAACCCATTTTGTTGAATGGATGTTGTACTTTGTCAAGTGCTATTTTTTCATCTATTGAGATGATCATATGGTTTTTATCCTTCTCTTATTGATATGATGTATCATGTGGATTGATTTGTGAATACTGAGCAACCCTTGCATCCGGGAAATAAATCCACTTGATTGTGGTGAATGATTTTTTTAACGTATGGTTGGAATCTTTTTGGTAGTATTTTGTTGAGGAATTTTGCATCTATGTTCATTAGAGATGATTAGCATGTAGCTCTCCTTTTTTGTGGTGTCTTTATCTGTTTTGGTATCAGGGTGATACTCACCTCATAGAGCGAATTTGGAAGTTTTCCTTTTTGTATTTTTTGAAATGGATTGGGTGAAATAGTATTAACTCTTTTTTAAATGTTTGGTAGAATTTGCCTGTGAAGCCATCTGGTCCTGGACTTTTGTTTGGTGGGAGTTTTTGATTACTGATTCAATCTCCTTGCTCATAATCAGTGATGAAATTTTTTATTTCTTCCTGCTTCAGTTTTGGTAGGTTTTATGTTTTGGGGATTTATTCATTTCTTCGACATTGTCTAATTTATTGGTGTATAGTTTTTCAAAAATTTTTCTTACCATTGTTTGTATTTCTGTAGTGTTGGATATTATTTCTCCTCTTGGTGATTTTGTTTATTTGGGTCCTTTTTCTTCCTTATTCTCTTTTTTCTTTTCTTTGCTCTCTTTGCTTTTCCCTTCCCTTCCCTTCCCTTCCCTTCCCTTCCCTTCCCTTCCCTTCCCTTCCTCCTTTTCTTTCATGTGCTTGGATAAAGTTTTATCAATTTTGTTGATCTTTTCAAAGAACCAACTCTTGGTTTGGTTGGCCTGTTCTACTGTATTATTTTATTTTCTATATCATTTACTTTTGTTCTAATCTTTATTTCCTTCTTCTGCTGGCTTTGGGCTATGTTTGTAGTTCTTTTTTAGCTCCTTTAGGTGTAAAGTTGGGTAGCTGTTTTGAGCTTTTTCTTGCCTCTTGGGGTAGACCTATATTGCTATAAATTGCCCTCTTAGAACTGATTTTACTGAATCCCAAAGATTTTGGACCATTGTGTTTTCACTTTTGTTTGTTTCCATGTGCTTTTAAATTTCTTCTTTGATTTATTGGTTGATCCACTGATTGTTTAACAGCATGTTATTTAATATCCATGTATTTGTGGTCTTCCCAGATTTTTTCTTGTAGTTAATTTCTAATTTCATAGTGTTGTGGCCAGAAAAGATGCATGGTATGACTTCAGTTTTTTGAAGTTGTTGAGATTTGTTTTGTGTCCTAATACATGATTATTATAGAGACTTTTCCATGTGTACCTGAAAAGAATGGGTGTTCTGCTGTTTTAGGATGGAATGTTTGGAATGAATCTGCTAAATCCATCCAGTCCAATGTGTCATTCAAAGCCATTGTTTCCTTGTTGATTTTCTGTTTGGATGATCTGCCCATTGATGTTAAGTGGAGTGTTAACGTTCCCTACTATAATAAATATATAGTACTAATCTATTAATGTATTATTAATAATGTAATAATATTATATTACTATTGATCAGCTTCTTTATATTTGTTATTAACTGTTTTATATTTTTGGGTGCTCTCATGTTGGGTGCATAAATTTTTACAATTGTTACATCTTCTTGTTGGATTGTCACGTTTGTTATGATATAATGCCCTTCTTTGTCTCTTGTTACAGTCTTTGTTTAAAGTCTGTTTTGTCCGGTATAGGTATTGCTACTCTGGCTTTCTTTTGGCATCTATTTGCATGGTGAATGTTTTTCCATCCCCCCACTTTCAATTGGCAGATGTCTTTAGGTATGAAATGAGTCTTTTGTAGGCAGTATATAGATGGGTCTTATATTTTTATACATATCATCACTCTGTGTCTTTTGATTGGAGCTTTTAGTCCATTTAATTTCAAAGTAATTATTGATAGGTATTTATTACCATTTTGTTACTTGTTTTGTGGGTTTTTAAAAATAGTTTTTCTCTGATCCTTTCTTCTCTTTCTCTGTCTTTAGCGACTTGAAGCCATCATGCCACACCCTTCTGGTTTGCAAAATTTCTGCTGAAAAATCAGCTGATAGCCTTATGGGGTTTCCATTGTAGATAACTTCTTTTCTCTTGCAGTCTTTAAAATTCTTTCTTTATCACTGTTTTTTTTTTTTTTTTTTTTTTACCATTTTAATTACCATGTGTCTTGGTGTCGACCTCCTTGGTTTGAATTTGTTGGGGGATCTCTGTACCTCCTGAATATGGATTTCTGTTTCTCTCCCCAGATTCAGGAAGTTTTTAGTTATTATTTCTTCAAATATATTTCCTGCCCNACTCAATCTACTGAACTCATACTCTGCAAATAGGAACATTTATTAAACATTATAGAATTATAAGAATTAGAAACTCTGTTTCTGTCTGTCTGTCCCCCCCCCCCCCCCCCCCGTTCTTCTCTCTCTCTCTTCTCCTTCTGAGGTCCCTACAATGGGAATTATATTACACTTGCTCAGGTCACTGAGTTCTCATTATGCAGTATTTGTTTATATCTCACCTATTCACCTTTATTGCTTTCCCTTATTCTATCCTCCAGGTCACCAATATGTTCCTCTGCTTCCTGTAACCTACTATATCTACCATCTGTTGTATTTTAATTTCATTTACTGAGTTTTTCATCTTTGAAATATTATTTTTTTGTTTCTTTGTCAAGGATTTCAGTGATGTTCTCTATCCTTTTTTGAAGTCCAGTAAGTGATTTTGCCATGTTCTTTCATTTGGGACATATTTCTGTCTCCTTAGTTTGTGTACCTCTCTGTTTCTGTGTGTTAGGAAAGTCAGCTATGTCTTCTGCTATTGAAACTAGTAGCTTTATGAAGAGGTCCTATAGTGCCCTGCAGTGCTTTGTCACCTGTGTTCCAACTCTGGCACTGCAAAAGAGTTTCCTGTGAGTGTATCTTGTATCTTGCTATTGTGTGAGTCGTTTTTATTTCAGTCCAGATGTCTGCACTGACTCTTTGCCTTTGTGATCTGTGCTTGCTTTGTTATGTTAGTGAGATCCAGTCAGGCCAGCTCTCAGGGGCCTTGACAACAGAGGTGCTTGGGGACATGGCAGCAATGCTAACAAAATCTGTACTGAGCTCTTAGTCCTAGGCTAATTCTCTGAAGCGAGATGGCTATAGGGGCATGGCACTCAGAGGTAGTGGCTTTGCAGGGCACACACAGTGTTAATAAAAATTGCACTGAACCCAGGGCTGAGGCCCTCTGAGTGGGCAAGCCCTTAGGAGAAGCCCTCAAGTGGGTTGCAGTGCTACCAGGCTAGGTAGCAGGTGTCTGAAGCCCTGCCTCCCATAGCTGGCTGTGTGTATGCTGGGTGGTCAGGGAGGAAAATGGTGCCTGCCGGATTCTGTGTCCCCAGAGAAGTCCCCCAACATGCTTCACAATCAGTATAAACAGATCTCCCACGCATAGTGCAAGCTGTTGCATCTTTGTTGCCTCTCTCCAGACTGTTGTCTCTTTAAGAGCAGAGATCTGGCTATCATCTGTCTACCTTGCTCATCTAGTGAGTGATAAATAGGCTGATTTTTAAGACTCTAGGCTCCAAGTCCTGGTTATACAAACTCATGAAATTCGGCCCCTCTGTTTTTCAAGGCCAGGTGTTATGGGGATTCATTTTCACCATGTGGAAATGGTGTCGACCTCCTTGGTTTGAGGTGTTTTCTTTCCTCTGCACTCACAGCTCCCTCCCTGCTGCAGGCAGCTCCTGACCACTATTTCTACCCTTGCTAACCTCTCTGATGAGGCTTCTTCTCTAAATTTACTTGTGGAGTTTGCTCTGACAGTCTTTGGATCACTCTCTGATTTATTGACTTGGATGTGAGTGAGATCTAGTTGTAAACGTGGAAGGGGTTAGCTTAGGGTCCTCCTACCCCACCATCTTCCTGGCACTTCTCCTATAATGTCTCTTATTCTCTGGATGACTTTAAGATGTTCTCCTTTTATCACTGGTTATGAGAAATTTGATCATAATTTGCCTCTTTATGGTTTAATTTTTTGTGCTTGAGATTCATTGAGATGCTTGGATTTATGGGCTTATATCACTTTTATCAAATATGGAAAAAATCAGCTATTATTTATTTAAAATTTTTTCTGTCCTCTCTTATTTCCATTGAGGACTCCAATTCTATATATCTTAAGATGCTTGAAGTTGTCCCTCAGCTTACAAATGACCTGTTCATTTATTTCTATTTTTAATAGTGTTTATAGATATGCTTTTAAGTTTCCAATATTTTTTTTCTACAATGTCTAATGTTCCACTATCCATATCTAGTGTATTTTCTATCTCACATATGTTGGATTAATTTCTATAATTTTGATTGAGCTCCTATAAAACATCCTTCAAGACTATAGTAAACATTTGAATTTTTCCTTTAGCTTCTTGAGTATGGAGAATAGAATTACAACAACTATTTAATATAGTTCTTTTAAAAAGAACCTTTGGGGGTGCCTGGGTGGCTCAGTCAGTTAAGCATTTGACTTCAGTGCAGATCATGATCTCCCCATTTGTGAGTTAGAGCCCTGTATCAGGCTCTGTGCTGACCACTCAGAGTCTGGAGCCTGCTTCAGATTCTGTGTCTTCCTCTCTCTGCCCCTCCCCTTCTCACACTGTCTTTCTCTCTGCTAAAAATAAACATTTAAAAAAAGAACTTTTGTTCAATCCACAGTTGTCATTGTCAGTCCAGAGTTATTTCAGTTGGGCTTCTTTGAGCTCCACTTGAACATGGACATACTTCAAAAATTCCCTACCTGTAATCTTTGTGGTCCAGCATAACCTGTTTCTCAATATAACCACTAATTTCCCTTTATTCTGAAGAATTTTTTTATTCTCTAGTACAGTTCTGCTGGAGATAAATTATTTCAAGAATTTTTTTTGAATATTTTGTCATCATAAGGACATTAAGGACATCATAAGGATATCATAATGGACGTTTTCACTAGCTTTAAGATTCTGGGCTGACAATGTTTTTCAGCACTTTAAAGATGTTTTCTGGTCTTTATTCTTTCTGTGTGAAGCTAAATGTAATTTCTTTTGCTGTTTTTCTGGATATCACATTTCTTTTTTTCCCTAAGATTATTTTTAAGATTGTATCTTTATCTTTGGCCTTCACTGATATGATTGTGATTTGCCTAGATGGGTTTCTTCCTGAGTTCACCTTTATTGGGATTTTGGAGATTCTTTGTCCTATCACTTATTTTTCCCAAAACTTGAGAAATTTTTCAAGTACGTTTTCTTACATATTATATTTTTTCCTTCTGAGACTTTAATGAAAAGAGTACAAAGCAGAGGAATATTTTCCTACATGTCACTTAATATGTTTATTGATATCAAATGTTTTGTTCCTGTTCTTCCTACTAGCTCGTTTGTATTGGTACATCTTCAAGTTGACTGACTCTTTTTCTTCTTTCTCCAATATGCTAGTAAGAATTTCCATTAAATTTTCATTTAGCAGCTGTACACTTTAATTCTGCTATTTTTGTTTTAATCATTTTAATGGCTTCCATTTTTCTGCTGAAATTCCTCACAGGAACATTTATTATCACAAATTCTTTTAAGTCCTGAACATATTTTATACAACTGATATAAAGTCCTTGTGCTGTTCATACCATTTGATTCTTTTGGGTATCTGCTTTTATTGAATGCTTCTTCTCTTGACTCTAGGCATATTTTTCTGTTTCTTTGTAAGTCTAGTAATATTTTGTTCTTTTTTAAATGTTTATTTTCTTATGGGGGAATGAGCAGAGAGATAATTTTATGCAGGCTTTGCTCTATCAGCACGGAGCCTTTCACAGGGCTTGATCTTACACTTTGTAAAATCATGACCTGAACCGAAATTAAGAGTCCAACTCTTAACCAGCTAAGCCACCCAGGTGCCTCTAGTAATATTTTGTTCTAAACTGGACTCGGTGTGTGATGTTTTAGAGACTTTGAATTCTGCTGTTTTCCTCTGTTGAGTATTGATGTTTGTTCCAGCCTAAAGCTAATTGGGCTAGATTTAAACTCCAAACAGCCTCTTCCCTGTTGTGTTCAGCTAATGAAATGCCCTCTCAGACTTTTTCAGTTCTGTTTTTAACTAAGTCCCTTGAAGTTTTCCCATTAATGTGTATTCCAGGGATCAGCCAAGTATTGGGCAGACTTTGTATTCAGATGTAGAGGCTTACCCACCCTGTTGCTTCATTCTTCATACAATTTTCTGCCTAACCCACCAGCCAGTTTGACAGTCCCAGTTTCTTCCTCTGATTCCTCAAACTGTGAGACTACAACTTTATTCTACTCTGTACCATATATACCGAGAAATGGCCTTGGGTGAAGAGTCACGTATATAACTCAAATCTAATGGACTTCACTCTCCAGGGATCAATCCCTGTAAAGTTTCTGCCTTCTCTTAATTACTCTATGGTTTCTGTAATAAAGCGCCACAAATTGGCTTAACCAATAGAAATTTATTGCTTCATAGTTCTGGAGGCTAAAAGTCAGTGTAATAGCAGGGTTGGTTCCTTCTGAGGGCTGTGAAGGAGAATCTGGTCCATGTCTTCCTTCAACCTCCTGGTTTGCTGGCCGTGTGTGGCACTGCTTGGCTTATAGGTGAATCAAACTCTGCCCTCATCTTTACATGGTGTTCTTCCTTTGTGCGTGTCTCTGTGTCTAAATTTCCTGTTTTTATATGGACACCAGTTCTATTGGATTAGTGTCTATTTTTATGACCTCATATTAACATGATTACCTCTGTAAAGACCTCTTTCTGCATAACGTTGCATCCTGAGATTTTAGGGGTCAGGAATTCAAATAATAATTTTTTGGGGGGGATCACATTTCAACTCATAACAGTCACTCTCCATTGCCTTCCAGTTGTTGTTTATAAAATATTCTGTCTTTTATAATTTTTCCCTCCCATTTTGCCTCTTTCTCTACCTCCCTCCTCTTTGGCAATCGTGAGTCTGTTCTTTGTATATATAGGAGTGTTTCTGCTTTTGCTTGTTTGTTTGGTTTTGGTGTTTGTTTTTTTTTTTTAGATTCCATATGTAAATGAAATCATATGGTATTTGTCTTTCTCTTTCTGACTTATTTCACTTAGCATAATGCCCTCTAAGTCCATCCAAGTTGTTGTAAATGGCTGATACACACACACACAACACACACACACACACACACACACACACACACGTACATGCCACATTTCTTTATCCATTCATCTGTCAGTGGACATTTGGGTTGTTTCCATATCTCAATTATTGTAAATAATGCGGCAATAAACATAGGGGTGAAATATTCTTTTTGAATTAGTGTTTTCATTTTCTTTTGGCATATACCCAGTGATAGAATTACTGGACCATATAGTATTTCTATTTTTAATTATTTGAAGAACCTCCCTACTGGTTAGCATAGTGGCTGCACCAGTTTGCATTTCCATCAACAGTGCTTGAGGGTTCCATATCCTTGCCAACACTTGTTTATTGTGTTTTTGATTCTGACAAATTCTAACAGGTATGAGGTGATATCTCATTGTAGTTTTGGTTTGTACTTCCCTGATGATTAGTGATGTTGAGCATCTTTTCATATGTCTGTTGGCCATTTCTATATCTTCCTTGGAAAAATGTCTATTCAGGTACTCTGCCTATTTTTTTAAATTGGATTATTGTTGGAGGAATTTTTTGGGGGGGGTGAGTTTAATAAGTTCTTCATATATTTTGGATATTAATCCCTTATTTGGCATATCATTTTCAAATATTCTTTCCCATTCAGTAGGTTGCCTTTTCATTTTGTTCATGGTTTCTTTTACTGTCAGGTTTTATAGTAGCTATCTGTGGATATTCTGCCATTATTGAAAATGGGAATTATCTGAAAATTTTTGTTAGCAGGTAGACATTGTGTATAATATATGGTAGACAGTTTGGTTCATCTTGTTTTCCTCTGTGCAATGTTAGTTTTGTTTTAGCAGAGAGTTAAATATCCACTCTCCTTAAAACTTTCAGATTTGATGGGGCACCTGAGTGGTTCAGTCAGTTGAGTGTCTGACTTTAGCTCAGGTCATGATCTCGCCATCCATGAGAATGAGTCCCGCATTGGGCTCTGTGCTGAGAGCTCAGAGCCTGGAGCCTGCTTCAGATTCTCTATCTCCATCTCTCTCTGCCCCTGCCCCACTCATGCTCTGTCTCTCTCTGCCTCTCAAAAATGAATAAACAGTTTAAAACAATTTAAAAAATATTTCAGATTTGGTTTTATACTTTTCTGTATAGGAGACCTTTCTAGTTTGTTCTTATGTTAGGCTATGGCCCTTAATCTAGGCAAAGGGTCTGCAAATTGTGGCTCATGGGCTTAATCTGACCTGCATTTTCCTTCCTATGGCCCATAAGCTAAAAATATTTCTTTTCACTTTTAAAGAGTTGAAGGAGGAGTAGAAGAAACAAAGATGACTATATGTGGCCTGTGATCCCAAAAATATTTACTATCTGGTTCTTTACAGAAAATATTTATGATCCCTGCTCTGAATTATAGATTTTTTAGTGTCACAGTTGAATAAAGAAGTGCTCAATGAGGTCTCTCCACCTAGGGTGGGTTGGATTCTATCTCCTAGCACCACATTCCCTTTGGTGATGGGAAGGACACCATATGCATGAAGAAGCGACAGGAGCAAACCCACACCAAGCACTCCAGGTACAAGGGACCTGCACTTGGAAGACAAGTCCCCATAACATTTGGTTTTTGAAAACCAGTGGGTGTTAACTTCTTGAGTTTTTACAAGTACTGGGACTTAACTCTGGTTACTTTAAAAATCAGTGGGCTTGGTTTGGGAGAGACAGAGGGCAATAGGAAATTGAATCCGTGTCTTTAGAGAGATAGCATAACAAACAATTTCAATGAGATACAGCATAGAAGTAGCAATTTGAAAGACACCTGAGGTATACATAAAGGAGATTTATTTACTAATGTCAGAACATGTTTTTGAGGGGCAGGGATCTTTAGGAGACTTCTCCAAGAACAAAAAGGCTGATCGGAGCCACTTCTATCCCCCTCCTCCCAAGTCTAAATAGCTGGACATCTGTGGGAACCAGTGCAGATATCATCTACCCTCATCACTCCCCTATATTCTTCTCCAGATTCGCCCCATCCAACCTGCCCCACATGGCAGGAATCCCTTCAAAGCAGCTCCTGGCATGTCTCCTCATGCAGGCAGCCCCAACAGGAAACAGCCCCACCTCCAAAGTGACTCCTTCCCTGGGGAGAGGGGAAGATAACCATACACACTAGTTCTACTGCAGCCCCAGAAGCTGAACCATGTAACTGGCAGTGCAGCAAGAGTTCCATGCTGATCAGTGCCCCTGTAGCCCCAGCACATGGACTGGGGGTAGGCATCTGACCTGACTGCCAGCCCTACTCACCAACACCAGCCTCTCAGAGGACAATGCAGGAAAAGCACTGTGTAGCTCAGTGCAACTCCAGTCCTGGCAAATGGCTTGGGGCATGCATCTGATCTGATTTCTTATACTGCCCAACTACAAGCCCATGGTGTAGGCACAATAGACAAAGTGGGCTATTGTAGCCAGATGGACTGAAGGAAAACTAGGCTCAACCACAACAATAGAGCACATGTAATCCACATAGGAGACACTCCTGAAGCTCCTGGTTTTGGTGAAGATGGGACATTGTGCTAGAGTGCACCATAGGACCTCTTCTTCATCAGGACACTGCTTTCAAGATCAGAAGACATAACTGACTTTCCTAATGCTTAGAAAACAAACAGAGTTAAACAAATGAGGATACAGAGGAATATGTTTCAAATGAAGAAAAAAAAAGGAAACAAGAAGAAAATCACAGCAAAAACCTAAGTGAAATGGAGATAAACAATATTCCACATAAAGAATTCAAAGTAATCATTATAAAGATACTTATTGGACTTGTGGAAAAGTGGAAGACCTTAGTGAGACCTTCAACAAAGATATAGACAATACAAAAAATAAACAGTGATGAAGAACTGAAATTAAAAGTACACTAGAAGGGGGTCCCTGGGTGGCTCAGTCGGTTGAGCATCTGACTTTGGCTCAGGTCATGAGCTCACAGTTCATGAGTTCAACCCCTGCACTGGACTCTGTGCTGGCAGCTCAGAGCCTGGAGTCTGCTTCGGATTCTGTGTCTCCCTCTCTCTCTGCCCCTCCCCAGCACTCTCTCTCTGTCTCTCACTGTCTCTCTCTTTCTCTCTCACTCTCAAAAATAAACAAACATTGCTCTCAGCATTCAAGTGTCTCTCATGGTTTGCCTCCCTCCCTGTCCCCAACTATTTTTACCCCTTCTTCTCCTGCATGGTCCAACGTTAAGTTCCTCCTCATCCACCGATACACACAAACATATGGTAGCTGTCCTTCTTTGCCTGACTTATTTTGATCAGCATAACACCCTCAAGGTCCATCCATGTTGCTACACATGGCCAGATTTCATTGTTTCTCATTGCCATGTAGTATTCCATGGTATAGATAAACCACATCTTCTTGATCCATTCATCAGTTGATGGACACTTAGTTCTCTTTCCATGTTTAGGCTATTGTTGAGAGTGCTGCTATGAACATTGGGGTACGTGTGCCCCTATGCATCAGTACTCCTGTGTCCCTTGGGTAAATTCCTAGCAGTGCTCCTTCTGGGTCATAGGGGAGTTCTGATGAGGATGGGGGAGAGGGGAAGGGAGGTAATGGGCACGAGGAAGGGCTTTTGTTGGGATGAGCATTGGGTGTTATATGTAAACCAACTTGACAATAAACTATTTAAGAAAAAAAATAAAATGAATCCTTCAAGTTTAAAAAAATAAACAAACATTAAAAAATTAAAAACAAAAAAGTACACTAGAAGGAATCAGTAGATTAGAGGAGACAGAAGAAAAAAAAAACTGTAACATGAACCAGTGAGCTGGAAAACAGAGTAATGAAAAGCAGCCAAGGTGAACAGCAAAAATTAATAAAAAGAAATTTAAAAAATGGGAATAGGTTAAAGGAACTCAGTGACATCATCAAGCCAGGAGGCACAGACAGCTCCCAACAAAATCAACCCAATCATATCCACATCAAGACACATAATAATTAAAATAGCAAAACAGTAGTGATAAAGAGAGAATTTTTAAAGCATTCAGAGAAAACAGTTGCATGCAAGGGAAACTCCATAAGGTTTTCAGCTGATTTTTTAACAGAAACTTTGCAGACCAGGAGGAAGTGGCATGATATAAAAAGAAAACAAAATACCTTGAAATCAAAGATACTCTATCATTCATAATAGAAGGAGAGATAGACTTTCTCAAACAAAAATTAAAGAAAGTCATCACCACTAAACCAGTCTTACAAGATACATTAAAAGGAATTCTTTGAGTAGAAAGAAAAGGCCATAATGAGGAGTAAGAAAATTGTGGAAGGGAAAAATTTCACAGATGAATACAAAGTACTAAAAATAATAGATTAATAACTTATAAACCAGGCAGAGGTTAAGCCAAAAAGCAGTAACACCAATTATAGCTATAAAAATCAGACAAGGGATTCACAAAATAAAAGGATGTCATATATGATGTCATATGCATAAAATTGTCATAGGGGAGTAAAAAGTTGGTGTTTTTATAATGGATTAAAATTTGAACAACCATCAACTTTATATAGACTGCTATATGCATAAGATGATATTATATATGAGCCTAGTGGTAACTATAAATAAAAAATCCATAATAGGGTACCAGCACAAAAATAGACACATAGACCAGTGGAATAGAATAGAAAGCCCTGAAACAAACCCACAATTATGTGGTCAATTAATCTTCAACAAAGCAGGAAAGAATATCCAGTGGGAAAAATCTCTCCAACAAATGGTTTTGGGAAAACTGGACAGCAACATGAAAAGAAAGAAACTGTATCATTTCCTTACACCACACACAAAAATAAACCCAAAATGGTTTAGGAGCATAAATGTGAGACCTGAAACCATAAAAATCCTAGAAGTGAGAACAGGCAGGAATTTGTATGACACTGGCAGTAGCAACATCTTTCTAGATCTATCTCTTGAGGCAAGGTAAACAAAAGCAAGAATAAACTATTGAGAATACACCAAAATAAAAAGTTTCTGCAAAGTGAAGGAAACAGCCAACAAAATTAAAAGACAATTTATAGCATGGGAGAAGATATTTGCAAATGACACATCCAGTAAAGGGTTAGTATTCAAAATATATAAAGAACTTATTAAATCAACACCCCCCCCCAAAAACCAAATAAACAATTAAAAATGGGCAGAAAACACGAGCAGACATTTCTCCAAAGAAGATATCCAGATGGTCAACAGACACATGAAAAGATACTCAGCATCACTCATCATCAGAGGAATACAAATCAAAACCACAATGAGATATTATCTCACACCAGTCAGATGGCTGAAATAAAAGAGAAGGAACAGTAAGTGTTGGGTGAGGATGTGGAGGAAAAAAGAACCTTCATGCACTGTTGGTGGGAATACAAACTGGTATAGCCACTGTGGAAGACAATATGAAGGTCCTCAAAAAATTTAAAACAGAACTACCCTGTGATTCATTAGTTGAACTATTGTGTGTTTATTCAAACAATACAAAAACACTAATTTGAAGAAATATATGCACCCATATGTTTATAGAAGCATTACTTATAATAGCCAAACTATGGAAACAGCTCAGGTGTCCAGTGATAGATGAATGGGTAAAGAAGATGGGATACACACACATGCATGCACATGCGTGCACGCACACCCACCCACCCACACACAATGGAATATTATTCCACCATTAAAAAAAGAATGAAATCTTGTCATTTAACAACATGGATAGATCTAGAGTGTATAATGCTAAGTGAAATAAGCAAGTCAGAGAAAGACAAATACCATATGATCTCCCATATATGTGGAGTTCAAGAAACAAAACAAATGAACAAAGGGGAAAAAAGAGGCAAACCAAAAATCAGACTCTTAACTATAGAGGATAAACAGATGGTTACCAGAGGGGAAGTGAGTGTAGGGATGGGTGAAATAAATAGGTGGAGGGGATTAAGAGTACACTTATTTTGATGAGCACTAATATATGGAAGCATTGAATTACTATACTCTGTGTCTGAAACAAACATAATACTGTATGTTAACTACACTGAAATTTTAAGAAACCTGAAAAAAACCTGTTACACACACACACACATATACATATATATATGTACACACACACACACATATATGCAAACAGTGCAAACAGTAAAGATAAAGGCATCCAAGCATATTACTAAAGAAAGAAATCAAACCACAAAGGAAGAGAGCAAGAGAAGAAATGAACAGAGAAATACAAAAACACCTGTAAAACAAGTAATAAAATAGCAATAAGTCCATAGGTACCAATAATTACTTTGAGTGTAAAAGGACTAATTGCTCCAATCAAAAGGCACAGGGTAACTTAATGGATAAAAAAGCAAGAGCTACCTAATGTGCAACTTACAGGAGACTGTCTTCAAACCTAAAGGCACGTGCAGATTGAAAGTAAAAGGATTAAAAAACATTTACCATGCAAATGGATGCAAAAAGAAAGCTTAGGGCAGCAATGCTTATATCAGACAAAATAGACCTAAAACCAATTTTGTAACAAGAGACAAAGAAGGACACTACACCATGAGAAAGGGAGCAATCTAACAAGAGGATATAAAAATTGTAAATATTTATGCACCCAGCTGAGCCGCCCAAGCTCCCTGATCATGCCTCTTTTCTAACCACAGCAATATGAAACTAAAATTAACAGAAATAAATGGAGACAAAATGACATGCTCCTAAACAATGAATAGGTCAACCAAGAAAATAAAAAAGTAAATTGAAAAATACATGGAGAAACATGAACGCAAAAACACAATGGTCCAAAATCTTAAGGATGCAACAAAAACTGTTCTAAGATTATACCAACATAGGCCTATCTCAAGAAGCAATAAACGTCCCAAACAACCTAACCTTACACCTAAAGAAGCTAGGAAAAGAACAAAGAAAGCCCAAAGCCAGTAGAAAGAAGGAAATAGTAAAGATTAGAGCAGAAATAAATGAAATAGAAGTTAAAAAGAAAAAGAAAAACGTGATAGAACAGATCAATGAAACCAGGAGCTGGTTCTTTGAAAAGCTCAACAAAATTGATAAACCATTAGCCAGACTTATTGAGAGAGAGAGAGAGAGAGAGAGAGAGAGAAAGGACTCAAACAAAATCAGAAATGTAACAGGAGCAGGATGCTTGGATGGCTCAGTTGGTTAAACATCCGACTTGCTTTTGGCTCAGGTCATGATCTCATGGTTCATGAGTTTGAGCCCCACATCAGGCTCTGCACTGACAGCATGTAGCTTGCTTGCTTGCTTGCTTGCTTGCTTTTTTTTTTTTTTACAAATAGTTTATTGTCAGGTTGGTTTCCATATAACACCCAGTGCTCATCTCCACAAGTGCCCCCCTCCATGCCCATCTCCCCCCTCACCCCCACATCCACCAGTCCTCAGTTTGTTCTCAGCATTTAAGAGTCTCTCATGGTTTGCCTCTCTGCCTTTCCCCCACCATTTCCCCCCTTTTTCTCCCCCATGGTCCCCCATTAAGTTCCTCCTAATCCTCCTATATGTGCAAACATATACTTGTTCTTCTCTGCCTGACTTATTTTGCTAAGCATAACACCCTCAAGGTCCATCCATGTTGCTACACATGGCCAGATTTCATTCTTTCTCATTGCCAGGTAGTATTCCATCGTATAGGTAAACCACATCTTGATCCATTCATCTGTTGATGGACACTTAGGCTCTTTCCATGTTTTGGCTATTGTTGAGAGTGCTGCTATGAACATTGGGGTACATGTGCTCCTATGCATCAGCATTTCTGTATTCCTTGGGTAAATTCCTAGCAGTGCTATTGCTGGGTCATTGGGAAGTTCTATTGTTAATTTTCTGAGAAACCTCCACACTGTTTTCCAGAGGGGCTGTACCAGTTTACATTCCCACCAACAGTGTAGGATGGTGCCTGTTTCTCCACATCCTCGCCAGCTTCTAGCGTTCTCTAATTTGCTCATTTTAACCACTCTGACTGGCGTGAGGTGTATCTCAGTGTGGTTTATGATTTGTATTTCCCTGATGAGGAGGGATGCTGAGCATCGTTTCATGTGTCTGTTGGCCATCTGGATGTCCTCTTTGGAGAAGTGTCTGTTCATCTCTTCTGCCCATTTCTTTACTGGGTTGTTTGTTTTTCGGATGTGGAGTTTGGTGAGTTCCTTATAGATTTTGGATATTAACCCTTTATCTGATATGTCATTTGCAACTATCTTTTCCCATTCCGTTGGTTTCCTATTAGTTTTGTGGATTGTTTCCTTTGACATGCAGAAGCTTTTAATTTTGATGAGGTCCCAATAGTTCATTTTTGCTCTTGATTCCCTTGCTTTTGGGGATGTGTCAAGTAAGAAATTGCTGCGGTGGAGATCAAGGAGGTTGTTTCCTGCTTTCTCCTCTAGGGTTTTGATGGTTTCCTGTCTCACATTCAGGTCCTTTATCCATTTTGAGTTTATTTTTGTGCATGGTGTGAGAAATTGATCTAGTTTCATTCTTCTGCATGTTGCTGTCCAGTTCTCCCAACGCCATCTGTTAAAGAGGCTGTCTTTTTTCCATTGGGTATTCTTTCCTGCTTTGTCAAAGCTGTATACCTTTGGATCCAGGTCTGAGTTCTCAATTCTGTTCCATTGGTCTATGTGTCTATTTTTGTGCCAATACCATACTGTCTTGATGATGACAGCTTTGTAGTAGAGGCCTAAGTCTGGGATGGTGATCCCTCCCGTTTTGGTTTTATTCTTCAATATTACTTTGGCTATTGAGGGTCTTTTGTGGTTCCATACAAATTTTAGGATAGTTTGTTCTAGTTTTGAGAAGTATGCTGGTGCATTTTTAATTGGAATTGCATTGAATGTGTAGATTGCTTTGGGTAGTAATGACATTTTAACTATATTTATTCTTCCTATCCATGAGCATGGAATGTTTTTCCATTTCTTTGTGTCTTCTTCAATTTCTTTCATAAGTTTTCTATATTTTTCATCATACAGATCTCTTGTATCCTTGGATACAACCATGGAGCTTTCTTAAGATAATGTCTCCCCTGCTCTCTCTCTCTCTCTGCCCCTCCCCAGCTTGTGTTCTCTCTCTCTCTTTTTCTCTGTTTCAAAAATAAATACATAAACAGTTTTTAAAAATGAAAGAGGAGAAATATCCATGGACATCATAGAAATACAAAGGATTATAAGAGAATATTATGAAAAATTAAATGCCAACAAATTGAACAACCTACAATAAACAGATTCCTAGAAACATGTAATCCTCCAAAACTGAATCAGGAAGAAATAGAAATTTTATAGACTTACTACAAGTGATGAAATTAAAGCAGTAGTCAAAAAATTCCCAATAAACAGAAGTCTAGAATCAGATGGATTCACAGGTGAATCCAACCAATATTTAAAGAAGAATTAATAACTATTCTTCTCAAACTATTCCCGAAAAAAGTAGAAGAGGAAGGAATGCTTCCAAAGTCATTTTATGGGCCAACATTACCCTGATACCCAAATTAGATAAAGACACTTACAAAAGAAAACTATAGGCCCATATCTCTGATGAATATAGATGCAAAATTCCTCAACATGTTAGCAGACTGAATTCAGCAAAACATCTTTTTTTTAAAAAAAGTCATTCACCACACAAGTAAAATTTGTTTTTGGCATGCAAAAATGATTCAATATTTGCAAATCAATCACATCATGTTAATAACAGAAAGGATAAAAACCGTATCTTCTCCAGAGATGTATTTGACAAAGTACAACACCGATTCATGATAAAAACTCAATAAAGTTGGTTTGGAGGGAACGCACCCAACATAGTAAGGCCATATATGAAAAATCCATAGCTAACATCATACTCAAGGGTGAAAAACTGTGAGCTTTTCATGTAACATCAGGAAGAAGACAAAGATTTCCACTCTCACTATTTTTATTTTATTTTATTTTTTTAAATATTCATTTTTTTTTACAAATAGTTTATTGTCAAATTGGTTTCCATATAACACCCAGTGCTCATCTACTTTTATTTAACTAGTATCAGAAGTTCTCGTCACAGCAATCAAACAACAAAAAGAAATAAAAGGCATCCATACTGATAAGGAAGTAAAACTTTCACTATTTGCAGGTGACATGATACTATACATGGAAAACCCTCAATACTCCACCAAAAAACTACTAGAACTGATAAGGATACAAAATTGATATACAGAAATGTGTTGTATTTCTAAATACTAATAATGAAGTAGCAGAACAAGAAATTAAGAAAACAATTCCATTTATAATTCCACCAAAAAGAATAAAATACCTGTGAATTAACTTAATCAAAGGGGTGAAAGACCTATACTATGAAAACTATAAAACATTGATGAAAGAAATCAAAGATAACACAAATGGAAAGTTATTCCAGGTTTGTGGATTTGAACCAATATTGTTAAAATGTCCATACCACCTAAAGCAGTCTACAGATTTAATGCAATCCCTATCAAAATACCAACAGTATTTTTCACAGAACTAGAATAATTAATCCTAAAATTTGTTTGAAATCAACAGAAGAAAAAAAATTCTTAAGGAATATATCTTTAACATTGGCTACACTGATTTCTACAGATAAGAGTCTATTGAGGATTAAATAAAATTTTAACTTATATGATAATACAGGGGAATATTCCACCATATGCACAAGTCAGCATATACCACAAACATCAGGGAATTGGGCTGGTAAGAATTCCAGATTATCAAACAACCTAAGAGATGTATCTCTGAAATTGTTAAATAAATGAAAAGAAAAAACAGGAGAGCAAGATGCTATTTAAAAAAAGACTAGGCAGTTTCAAAAAGGAATTGATTAAAACTTTCAAAAGGGAATTGATTAAAATGTCATTATTCTGTTAAGTAAGCATATCCTTCCCAGCTGAAGAGGTAATTAATGAAGTCGGAAAAAAGCTTCTCAGTGGTATAAAAATTTTTGAAAAATATGACAGAGAAGTCAAGAGCTGTACCAAAGACAATATTCTCTTATAAATCATAGAACCAAAACTCCTGAGACAAAACAGTAAAAGTAAGTAAATTTTTTAAATGTTAAATCCATAATCCAGTGAAGAAATGGGCAGAAGACATGAATAGACAGTTTTCCAAAGAAGACATTCAGATGGCTAACAGACCCATGAAAAAGACGCTTAACATCATTCATCGTCAGACAAATACAAATCAAAACTACAACAAGATACCACCTCACACCTGTCAGAATGGCTAAAATTAACAACTCAGGAAACAACAGATGTTGGCAAGGATGCAGAGATAGGGGAACCCTTTTGCACTGTTGGTGAGAATGCAAACTGGTGACGGCACTCTGGAAAACACTTAGAGAATTAAAAATAGAACTACTCTATGACCCAGTAATTGCACTACTAGGTATTTATGCAGAGGATAAAAAAATGGTGATTTGAAGGGGCACATGCACCCCAGTGTTTGCAGCAGCACTACCAATAGTAGCCAAAGTATGGAAAAAGCCGAAATACCCATCAAATGACAAATGGATAAAGAAGTATGTATACACACACACACACACACACACACACACACTGGAATATTATTCCACCATTAATTCCTACAATTCATTAATAAAAATAAAATAACTAATAAGAAACAGGCAAAAAGTCTGAAGAGACACATCACCAAAGAAGATGTACAAAAGGTCAATAAACATGAAAAAGTACTCAGTATCTTTAGTCCTCAAGGAAGTGCATATACAATGGAATGTTACTCAGCAGTCAAAAAAAGAATGAAATCTTGCCATTTACAACAATGTGGATGGCCCTAGAGCATATTATGCTAAGTGAAATAAATCAGTCAGAGAAAGAGAAATACCATATGAGGAATTTAAAATACACAAAAGATGAACATAGGGAAAGGAAGGAAAGGTAAGATAAAAATAGGGAGGCAAATCATAGGAGACTCTTAAATACAGAGAACAAACTGAGAGTTGCTAGAGAGGGAGATAGTTGGGGGAGGAGCTAAATGAGTGATGGGCATTAAGGAGGGCCCTTGTTGGGATGGACACTGGGTGTCATATGTAAGTGGTGAATCAATGGATTCTACTTCTGAAACCAATATTACATTGTATGTTAACTAACTTGAATTTAAACAAATTAAAAATAAAAATAGAAAATAATAATAAAATGTTAAATCCAAAAGAACAAACAGAATTGGAGAGGAGATGATTGGTAAAGAGAAATAGCAACAGAACTAGGAAGAATAAAAAAGATGAGTATTAACTCATATAGAACCCTGGAGAAAGACAGTGTTACTAATGCAATTGGAAAATGTGAAAAGTGAAAAATGAGGAAGATTATCGACACTATAGAACCTCAGAAAGTCTTTGGAATCGGAGGCATCAAATACATATGAAGACTAGTGTGATGTGGAGCTGACACCAGGAAGAGATTGCAGTACAGAAAGTCTAGATTCAGGAATACAAAGCGCTCCTCAGTGTTAGCGCTATACAGAACACACGGTTATTAAGTGAAAGTTTACATAGTGAATGATGAGATTTCCACCTCATCTGCCAAAGCACTAACAGTTGGGTTTATACACTATATGGGAATATAGTTCATGAGCCTAGTACCCCCAGATCCTTAGCTGTTTGGTCAGTGGAGACTTCTGGATGTACATTTATGTGTCATCTTTTAATGCTCTCAGCTATTTTAGCTTCCCCTAAATGAGTCCAACTTGAGCACCTCCTCCAATAAGGCAGGAGTCACTGCAATTCCAGCACTCAGTTCCAATAAAACAGACTCAGAGAGGCTCTCTACAAAGTTTCCACCGAGTCTCTGACTCTTCTACTTCCGGCCTGGTGATGGTGGTAGATCAGGGTGTTCTAGGGTTGAGACAGTTGGTAAACCTACTATGGTTGTGTTTAACTTATATGATGAATAGAAGTTGAGCCCTGGTGAATAGAAAGAAAAGGAAAGTCAGTTTTATGAATAAAACTGCCGTGAACCATCTTGTGTATTTTTTTGGAGGGACATGTTTTTGTTCTTCTGTTCCTTTGTTTTTTCTAGGAGTAGAATTTCTGGGTTATAAGGTAGGAGTATGTTTACTTTTATAATAAGCTGCCACATCTTTTTCCAAAGTGGTTGAACCATTCAGTATTTCCAATGCAGTGTATAAGAGTTCACTTGTGGGGCGCCTGGGTGGCTTAGTCGGTTAAGCGTCCGACTTTCGCTTAGGTCATGATCTCGCGGCTCGTGGGTTCAAGCCCCGCATCGGGCTCTGTGCTGACTGCCAGCTCAGAGCCTGGAGCCTGTTTCAGTCTGTGACTCCCTCTCTCTCTGACCCTCCCCTGCTCATGCTGTCTCTCCCTCTCTCTCCTAGAAATAAATAAAACATTAAAAAAAAAATTTAAAAAAAAAAAAAAGTTCACTTGTGGGTCACCACAATAGAGTACTGTTTATTTTTCAAGCATTTTAACTACTTTAACTATATGATTTTATTTCATGGTGAATTTCAGTTGCACTTCTTTATTTTTTCTTTTTTGAAAGTTTCATTTAAATCCAAGTTTGTTAACATATACTGTAATGATGATTCAGGAATAGATTTTAGCGATTCATTGCTTACATATAACATCCAGTGCTCATCCCAACAAGTGCCTTTCTTAATGCCCATCACCAGTTTAGCCCGTCCCCCACCCAACACCCCACCAGCAACTTTTAGTTTGTTCTGTATTTAAGAGTCTTTTATGGTTTGCCTCCCTCTCCATTTTTATCTCATTTTTCCTTCTCATCCCCTATGTTCATCTTTTGTGTTTCTTAAATTCCACATATGAGTGAAATCATATGTTTGTCTCTCTCTGACTTATTACACTTAGCATAATACACTCTAGTTCCATTCATGTTACAGATGGCAAGATTTCATTATTTTTGATCGCTGAATAACATTCCATTATATATACATTTCCTTGAGGACTAAAGATACTGAGTACTTTTTCATGTTTATTGGCCTTTTTTGTACATCTTCTTTGGTGATGTGTCTCTTCAGACTTTTTGCCTGTTCTTATTAGTTGTTTTATTTTTTAATTTTAATATTTATTATTAAATTTATTTAATAATTATTAAATTATTATTAATATTATTATTATCTTTATTTTTATTAATGAGTTGTAGGACTTTTTTTTTCTGTATTGACTAGATACTAATCCTTTTGAAGTGTAAGTTTTGCAAATATTTTTTCCTAGCTTGTGACATCAATTTTTTCTTTAATTTTTTTTGGATGACCAGAATATTTAATTTTGATAAAGCCAGTCTGTAAATTCTTTCTTTTATGTTTATTGGTTTCTGTATTCAGTTTAAGAAAACTTTGCTTACCTCCAAGTTTCAATGACATTAATAGTATCAAAAGTAATGATTAGTATTAATAGTTTTAGCTTTTACTTTCAGACTAGGGGTCACTGTAAGTTAATGTTTATTATATGAAGTAGGGATCAAGGTTTATTTTTTCCACATATACGTATTTAGTTGTTCATAATTTGTTAAATAGATACTCCCTACCATATTGCATTGCTTTGAGATTTTGCCAGAAATTAAGTTACCATGTAACTACATATATTTCTGATCTTTATTCTTTTCATTGCATTAAGTTATTGACTCATGTCATTGCCATGTTTCTTGATTACACTATCTCTATTAAGTCTGAAATTATGTGGTGAAAATCTGTAACTTTATTCTGTTTAAATATTATTTTGGATATTTAAGTCTTTTGCATTTCAATATACATTTTATTAGATAATGAATTTCTACAAATAAGTTGGCTGACATGATTGAAATTGCATTCAAAAAATTTGTAGAGAATTTTGGAGGTCAAATTGTGGAGAATTGACAACTTTACAATATTTAGTCTTGCAATCCATGAACATGGTATATCTTTCTACTTAATTAGGTCTCAAATTTCTCTGCAGTGTTTTCTAGTTTTCACTTTACAGATATTAAATTGATTTTTAGTGATTTTAAGAATAGTTATTTCTCACTAAATTTTATAATTGTTGGTACAATGTAAAATACCATTGATTTTTGTGTATTTAACTTTATATTATGAAATTTTGATAAATACACTTATTGTTCCAAGTAGATGTTTTGCATATTCCTCAGAATTTTTGTGTTAATCTTCACATCATTTACAAAGAGACAGCTTTACTTATATTCTTATTTTTATGTGCTTTGCATCTTTTTCTTCACTTTTCGCTGTGTCCATCACCTCCAGTAAAATGTTGAATAGGAATGGTGAAAATGGACTTCTTCTTCATAATCTTATGGAAAAAGTATTTAGTCCTTTACCACAAAGTATTATAATGTGTTTTGTTTTTTATGCATGACTTTTATCAGATCAATGACTTTGTAGTTTATTTCTAGTTTGATGAGAGCTCAAAAAAATCATGAGTTGACATGGGGTGCCTGGGTGGCTCAGTCGGTTAAGTATCCAACTTTGGCTCAGGTCATGATCTCACAGTCCATGAGTTCGAGCCCTGCGTTGGGCTCTGTGCTGACAGCTCAGAGCTTTGAGCCTGCTACAGATTCTGTGTCTCCTTCTCTCTCTGCCCCTCCCCCACTCACACTCTGTCTCTCTCTCTCAAAAAATATAATGAAGACATTAAATATTTTTTAAAAATCATGAGTTGACATTAAATTTTGTCAATTTTTCCCTCCTGCATCATGATTATATATCAGTGGATCCAATTTAGTTAACATTTCTGTTAAGTATTTCTGTACTTTGTTCATGAAGGATATTAGTCAGTAATTCTTGTCCTCTTTATCTCTCTTTTTACAACGTCTGTTTCAGGTTCTGGTATTAGCATCATTATTGACACACTAAATCAGTTGGGAAGTTTTCTCCTTTTTTCTTAAAGAAGTTGTTTATGTTTGGTTTTATTTCTTTCTTATATTTCTGATAGAATTCACCGATAAAACCACCTGAGATTGGTGTTTT
This sequence comes from Hyaena hyaena, assembly GCF_003009895.1. Lineage (NCBI taxonomy): Eukaryota > Metazoa > Chordata > Mammalia > Carnivora > Hyaenidae > Hyaena > Hyaena hyaena. Next base: position 7,546 of record NW_024081627.1, on the reverse strand, counting down.
CTTTGTGGAAAAGTTTTTTTGTAATATATTGAATTTCTTTAGCAGATATATGAGTTTTCCAATTTTCTGTTTTGTTTTATATTAGTTAAGTGTATTTTTTGAGGAATTTGTCCATTGTTTTAAGCTGTAGAATATGTTAGCATAAATTCCCCTCTTGTCCTTTTATTTTTTTTTATCATTTTTATTTATGCTTTTATTTATTTCTGAGAGAGAGAGAGAGACAGCATGAACAGGGGAGGGTCAGAGAGAGAGGGAGATACAGAATCTGAAGCAGGTTCCAGGCTCTAAGCTGTCAGCACAGACCCGATGCAGGGCTCGAACCCACGAACCATGAGATCATGACTTGAGCCGAAGTCGGACGCTTAACCAGCTGAGCCACCCAAGCGTCCCACTCTTGTCCTTCTAAATGTGAGTACAGCCTTTAGGGAGAATCTTTTTTTTTTTTTTTTTCTGGATATTTGTAATTTGTGTTATGGACTTGTTTTACTTGATGAATAGTTTATTCATGTTTCTATCAACTGTATTTTTTTCTATTTTTTAAACTTTCTGTTATTTTTACTATTTCCTTTTCTCTTAACCTTATGACCAAGTTTCCTTAACTTTACTGTTATAAATATAGAAATAGGTATACCTCAGAAAAACCTTTTTTAAATGTTCATTTATTTTTGAGACACAGAGGGAAAGAGAACAAAAGAGACAGAGGGTGGCTGCACAAGCAGGGAAGGGGCAGAGAGAGAAGGAGACAGAGAATCCCAAACAGACTCCATGCTGCCAGGGCAGAGCCCGACATGGGTCTTAAACTCATGAACTATGAAATAATGACCTGAGCTGAAATCGAACTGGACACTGAGGCGCCTCATACCTCAAAAATTTTTTATAAGAATTAAATGAGAAAATGTACTTTGGCACATAATACTAAATTAGTGATATTCAGCATTGAGATACCACCTCACACTGGTCAGAATGACTAAAATTAACAACTCAGGAAACAACAGATGTTGGTGAAGATGTGGAAAAATGGGAACTCTCTTGCACTGTTGGTGGGAATGCATACCGGTGCAGCTACTCTGGAAAACAGTATGGAGGTTCCTCAAAAAATTAAAAATAGAATTATCCTACAACCCAGAAATAGCAGGCATTTATCCAGAGGATACAGGAGTGCTGATTCATAGGGGCACATGTACCCCAATGGTTATAACAGCACTATCAACAACAGCCAAATTACTGGAAGAGGTCAAATGTCCATCAACTGATAAATGGATAAAGAAGATGTGGTTTATATATACAATGGAATATTATTTAGCAATGAGAAAGAATGAAATCTTGCCATTTGCGACATCGTGGATGGAACTGGAGGGTATTATGTTAAGTGAAGTAAGTCAGTCAGAGAAAGACAGACATCATATGATTTCACTCATATGTGGAATTTGAGAAACTTAACAGAAGATCAAGGGGGAAGGGAAGGAGAAAAAAGTAGTTTCAAGCAGAAAGGGAGGCAAAACATAAGAAATGCTTAAATATAGAGAACAAACTGAAGGTTGCTAGGGGATAGAGAGGGGAAAATGGGTGATGAGCATTGAGGAGGGCACTTGTTAGGCTGACCACTGGGTGTTGTACATAAGTGATGAAGCATGGGAATCTACTCCCAAAGACCAGAGCACACTATATACAGTGTGTTAGCTAACTTGATAATAAATTATATTTAAATAAATAAATACAGTGGTATTAATTATAATAATTATAACAATTTCCCTGGTACTTTATATGAGATTTGCAGTTAAGAATGATTATTTTCTTTATGTAGACAGGAGAAATTTCTTTAAGTTTTTTTAAAATACAGTTGATAGACAATGATACATTAGTTTCAGGTGTGTAATATATTGATTCAATATCTCTATATGTTATGCTGTGCTCACTACAAGTATAACTACAATACTATCACCATACAATACTATTACAGTATCATTGACTATATTCCTTATGCTGTGCCTTTTATTCCTATGATTTACTTATTCATTCTGTAACTGGTATCTTGTGTCTCCTACACCCCTCCCTGCCCCTTTCCTCTGGTGACCATCAGTTCCCTGTATTTATAGGTCTGATTCTGCTTTTTGTTTGTTTATTCATTTGTTTTTTCCAATTCCATATATGAGTGAAATCATTTGGTATCCGTCTTTATCAGCCTGACTTATTTTACTAAGTATAAAAGCCTCTTTGTTCGTCCATGTTGTTGCAAATGGCAAGATTTTACCCTTTTATATGGCTGTGTAATGTTTTGTGTGTGTATGTGTGAGTGTGTGTGTGTGTGTGTACACACCATATCTTCCTTACCCATTTGTTTATCAATAGATACTTAGGTTGCTTCCTTATCTTGGCTATTGTACATAATGCTGCAGTAAACACAGGGTGCATATACCTTTCTGAATTAGTGTTTTCATTTTCTCTGGGTAAATACTGAGTAGTGGAATTGTTAGATTATATGATACTTCTTTTTTTAGTCTTTGGAGGAGCCTCTGTACTATTTACTATAGTGGCTTTACCAATTTCCCTTCCCACCAGCAGTGCATGAGGCTTCTTTCCTTTTCACATCCTCACCAATGCTTATTTCTTATCTTTTTTATTTTAGTCATTCTGAAAGGTTTAAGATGATATCTCATTGTGGTTTTGATTGGCATTTGATTAGTGATGTTGGACATCTTTCCATGTGTCTCTTGGCCATCTCTATTATCTTTGGAAAAATGTCTATTCAAGTCCTCTGCCCATATTTTAAATCAGATAGTTTGGGTTTTGTTGTTTGTTTTGTTGTTTGTTTTTTGTTTTGTTTTTAGTGTTGAGTTGTGTCAGTTCTTTATATATTTGGGACATGAACCCCTTATCAAATATATTATTTGCAAATATCTTCCTACATTCTGTAGGTTGCCTCTTAGTTTTGTTGATGGTTTCCTTTGCTATGTAAATGGTTTTTATTTTGGTGTAATTCCAGTAGTTTGTTTCTGCTTTAGCTTTTGTTTCTCTTGCCTGAAGAGACATGTAGAAAAATGTTCCTGTGGCCAGTGTCAAAAAAATTACTGCCTATATTCTTTTCTAGGATTTTTTTGGTTACAGGTCTCACATTTAGGTCTGTGATCCATTTCAAGTTTAGTTTAGCGTATGGAGTAAGAAAGTGACCCAGTTTCATTCATTTGCCTAGAGCTGTCCAGTTTTCACACCACCATTTATTGAAGAAGCTTTTTCCCATTTTATCTTCTTGCTTCCTTTGTCATATATTAATTGACCATATAAGTGTGGATTTATTTTATGGGCTTTCTATTCCATTGATCTATGTGTTTGTTTCTGTGCCAATATCATATTGTTTTGATTACTCATGTTTGTAGTATGTCTTGAAATCTGGAATTGTGATACCTGCAGCTTTGTTTTCTTTCTCAAGATTGTTTTGGCTACTTGGGGTCTTTCATGGTTCCATAAAAATTTTACTATTATTTATTACAGTTACATGATAAATGTTTTTGGTATTTTGTAGGGATTGGATTGAATCTGTAGATTACTTTGAGTAGTAGACACTTTAACAATGTTAATTTTTTAATCTATGAGCATGGAGTATCTTCCCAATTGTTTGCATTGTCTTCAATATCTTTCATCCATGTTTTATAGTTTTCAAATTATGCATCTTTCACTTTCTTGGTTAACTTTATTCCTTGATACTTTTTAATGCAATTATAAATGGTATTGTTTTCTTAATTTATCTTTATGCTATTTTGTTATTAGTATATAGAACTGCTACTGATCTTTTAACTTGACTGAATTCATTTATTCTCATAGTTTTTTGGTGGAGTCTTTGTGGTTTTCTATGTATAGTATCATGCCATCTAAACGTTTAACTTCTTGGGGCGCCTGGGTGGCTCAGTCAGTTGAGTGCCCAGCTTCGGCTCAGGTCATGACCTCGCGGTTCGCGGGTTTGGGCCCACATCGGGCTCTGTGCTGACAGCTAGCTCAGAGCCTGGAGCCTGTCTTTGGATTGGATTCTGTGTCTCCCTCTCTCTCTGACCCTCCCCTTCCTTCTCTCTCTTTCTCTGTCTCTCTCTCTGTCAATAATAAATAAAACATTAATTTTTTTTTTAAAAAATGTTTAACTTCTTTACCAATATGAATGCCTCTTATTTCTTTTTGTTGTCTGATTGTTATGGCTAGGATTTCTAGTACTATGTTGATAAAAGTGGTCAGAGTGGACCTCTTTTACAAAGGAGAAATTTTGACCAGATGGAGTACAACAGCTTAAGTTTGAGGTCTTTACTGAATAAAGTCACTAATATTTATAAGGCTGTATACCCTTCAAGATGGAAACAAAACAGGGGCTGTTCCTACCTGAGTAAGACAATCTTCTCTTAAACTGTAGCTTCAATTTCTCACTGTCTGATGAGGACATTTTTATAGGACTGTATTGAGTCAACATGCCAGTTCCATTTATGTACCTTGAATGAGATGAGCCTTGTTTAAAAAGAGGTAGGGATTTATAGAACCTGCTATTTGTGGAAGCTTTGAATAGAGGAAAAAAATTCATAGAAGATGGGAAAGTTGAAACAGGGAATTGGAGTGGAACTACTTCTCATTGAAAGCCAGTTGTGTTGATAGACCCATAGGAGGCACTATGTATTTAGTTGCTGATGCTCCTGATATCATGTGACATAGATTATGATATCATTGTAGAGATGAGTATATTCAAAGTTTTGTGAGCTATAAGATGGAATTCAAATTTAGGATTTTAAGACCCAAATGCCCATTTGTTAACACTGCATAAAAGCTTAGACATAGATAGCCTTCCAAAGTAAATGAAGAGCAATGTACTTATTCAAGTAGTAGTGTGGTGTCAACTGGAGTTCTGATTAAGCATACTAGTTAATGTTCATCTGCAACCCCAGGCTTTAAAATCTGCATTGATGCAGAGTGGGAGAAAAGGTCTACAGAATCTCAAAAAAAAAAAAAAAAAAAAAAAAGAAAAAAATTGGAGAGGGGTAGAAGTGGGTATATACAGTAAAACAACTATAGACTTCTCAATTTATGTTTTGTTAGGAGGTAATGAGGGATGAAGGAGTTTTAAAAGTCCCCAGGAAAATATAATGGAATATTACTTAGCCATAAAAAAGAATGAAATCTTACCATTTGCAGCAATGTGGATGGATCTAGAGAGTATTATGCTAAGCAAAATAAGTCAGTGAGAGAAAGATAAATACCATATTATTTTACTGATGTGTGGAATTTAATAAACAAAACAAATGAGCAAAAGGGCAAAAAGAGAGAGAGAGGCAAACCAAGAAATAGACTCATAACTATAGAGAACAAACTGATGATTATCAGAGGGAAGGGCAGGAGGAGGGGGCGGTGGGGGGAGGGATGGGTTGAATAGCTGATGGGGATTAAGGAGTACACTTGTGATGAGCACAAGTGTTGTATGGAAGTGTCGAATCACTATACTGTATACCTGAAACTAATATCACACTATATGTTAACCAACTAGAATTTAAATAAAAACTTTTAAAAAAATTCCCCAGGAAAGTAAAAGTTGACCTTGCCTTATGCACTGGATGCTTTAAGTTGAATATAAAGCTGATATTTATTTGTATATCAAATCTCTTCTGACATAATTTTGATGTTTTCCTCCTATTAGAAAACACATACACTGAAATTCAAAGTCTTGAATACAAGACCTAATAAAAGCAACTCTCAAGCATCCTAACATTTACCACAGAGAAGCATTTTGTATCTGTCAGTATGTAGTCTACGGTGCATTTAATTCTCTGAGGAAACTCTTGTGATCACTTGGCTAAATCGGTAACCAATCCACCTGATCTTGCCTAGTCCCATTAAAGCATAGCTGCAAAAACAGACCCTGCCTCTTGGAGTTGAGGTGAGGGAGCCTAGCAAGTGGAAGTTCCCAGCCCGACTGGGGCATGCCCTATGACCCCACTTTCTTTCATGGTATGAAGGACAGGAAAATGGCAGAGGACAGCCCATTTGCCCCTTTACATACTGAGTCTTCTTAGTTTTATTCTGTTGCCGTCTTTCTTATTGCACACTGATTCCTTGGTGATTTTGTCTCCTCATTTCTCTCTCACTCTTCTTCCTTCTTCCTCCTCTGTTTTTTCCCCCTGAGGCTACCTTTGGTCATTTTGGTGCCACTTCTCAATAAATGACATTTGTTATTTCTTGACTATGTTGGTTGTAATCTTACTCCAGAACCAATTACCAAAGATCTCAGAAACTTAAAATTCTGCAAGAAGGTGCTGATACAGACTCCCCCCTTCAGAGACAGAATGAGCCATAACTATTATTCACTGACTCAACAAATAATTTATTTTGTATCAAGCACTGATCTAGATTCTTCAACAGAGTAGCAGAACAAAAGAAAAAAACATATACATACAGAGATTTATTCTTGGCAGGAGATGGAAAGATAAATAATTTTTAAAATCATATAATATATTGAAGATGCTAAGGGCTGTGGGAAAAATGGAGGAGGGCAAGAAGGAGGAAGTACAGTAAAGTTACAGTTGTAAAAAAGGGGTTACAGGATTGGCCTTGCTTAGAAGGTAATGTTTGAACCAAACTTGATGGAAGTGGAGGTAAAGGAGTATAGTGTGTTTCTCTCTGGGAAGATTTGCAGAGAATATAGCCAGTGAGATGAGAGTAATCTTAGAATATTTGGTGGAAGACAGGGATGTCCATACAGTGGGAATGCAGTGAGTGGGTCTGAATTGTCCACTAAAGTTGCTGTTAAACTTTTACTTGTAACTTCTCAGGTGTCCAGTAGGCATTTGTTGATACTAAAGACTGATTAATTGATTTCAAAGATGAGCTCTTACAAGATCAGGAAGTACATAGGTTACTAGAGCCAACAGGGGCCAGTAACAGGTTGTTGGAATATCATTTAAGGCTTCTTGAGGTGGAAATCTCAGGCTGATGACCAGCACTTTATCAAATGTTTGCACATTAACTCATTCAAACCAGGCTGCATTGCAATACCACATACCTTTAGTGGGTGGAAAGCAGGAAAACAACTAGACTTATCAAAGTCAAGAACACATTTTCTGTATTTTATACCTTCTTCTTTTTTTTTTTTTACAAATAGTTTATTGTCAAATTAGTTTCTACATAACACTCAGTGCTCATCCCCACAAGTGTCCTCCTCCATGCCCATCTCCCCCCTGCCCCCCACATCCATCAGTCCTCAGTTTTTGTCAGCATTCAAGAGTCTCTCATGGTTTGGATCTCTCCCTTTCCCCCACCATTTCCGCCCTTCTACTCCTCCTTGGTCCTCCGTCAAGTTCCACCTAATCCTCCTATACGTGCAAACATATGATATTTGTCCTTCTCTGCCTGACTTATTTCGCTCAGCATAACACCCTCAAGGTCCATCCGTGTTGCTACACATGGCCAGATTTCATTGTTTCTCATTGCCAGGTAGTATTCCATGGTATAGATAAACCACATCTTCTTGATCCATTCATCTGTTGATGGACACTTAGGCTCTTTCCATGTTTTAGCTATTGTG